>NW_009970725.1:855946-867769 GCF_000747805.2 Chaetura pelagica
TCCTGCTGATATTTTTGGAGCAAATATCAAAACTGAGCTGCTTAATCTACAGTAAATTACAGAAAATAGCAAAAGTCATAAAAGCTTTGTTGACTAGATCTAGGTTTTTAGCCACTATTTCCTGTTAACTTTGGGTGGTTGGTACTAACTTTTTTTATCTGGAAAATATCCCTATTTTATTGTATTTTAAAGAAATAGAATGGATGCTCTAATGAATAATTCTCTTACTGATATTTTTGTAAGGTTTGATATCATTGGACTTTCTCCAGATTCACAGGAAGATGAAGCTGGGATCAAGCAGGCAGCGGAGAATGGTATGCTTAGGAATAATTTTTAGGGCTTAAAAATGCTTCCATGTATTCTTAAAAATGAGTTATCATTCTGAAACAGATTTTCCTAAGATAGTTAGGGAAAGGAATATGTATGTATTGCTGACTAAAATTTTGCAAAGTGCATAGTCAGTTTTGTGTGTTTAGTTTTTGTAAACTTCTTAAGCAGGTAGAGTGATTCACCAGTAGAAACACTTCATACTCTCAAATAGAAAATGTACATGAGAACCAGTGTAATTTTTTTAAGAGCTTCTAGGTAGCACACAGGTTAGAGCTGTATGAGCATCCACTTGTAATGCTGGATGGTTAGAAGAGGATACCTTCTTCCTGGCAGTGGGGCTTTTGCGAGACTTACTTGCATGGTTTTCTCTTTGGAAATGCTACAGTGGCACTGGAATTTTGGATCATGCTCCAGATCTTTTCATGTTTTTTAATGTTAATGCAGGCTAGATTTTCCTTTTGCTAGCTTTCTGTTGACATCAGGGAGAAGGTCTCTTTCCTCCTCTAGACTTCCTACAGAATGGAGTGGTTTATAACTACTGGTGTCTGTTTATATTGCAGTGAAAGCACTAATAGATCAAGAAGTAAAAAATGGAATCCCTTCTAATAGAATTATTCTAGGAGGCTTTTCTCAGGTAAGGTGTTGTTGGAAGGAACTGTGTCTGTTTCTATGGTTGTAACCTATCTTCCTTAACATAGGAAATCCACACATTCAATATGAAAATAGCTGCTTATAAAATGTTAAGGTGTCAATTTTCCTTTCCCTTAACAAGTGAAGCTTTTTGGTTTCATGCAAATAATTACTACTCACTGGAAACTGAATGTGCATGTGGAAAAAATATTCTAAAATTCATAATCTGTTCAAAGTCTCCATGCACATAACTTACATAGTGTTGCTTGAAAATCTTGCTAGTATTTTGAATTTAATTTTAATTTGGTAGACATTTGATTTGGGAAATCCTTCCCTTCATACTTGTCAGACATCTGTTGGAGGTTAATAGATTTAATTAGTCCATATACCAGCTCCCCAGTCTGCATGCAAGTAAATTATAATACTGAAGTAGTGATAATACTGTCAGGAGTGATAGTGCTTTTTTCATGTTTTGGGTTTTTTGATTGTTGGGGGTTTTTAGTTTGTTGTTTGGTTGGGTTATTTTCCCCAGCTGTTAGTTACAGTAAATTTGCTGGTTTACTTTTGAATTGATCATATAGACTGGGGTGGGGAGAACAAAATAGATGTTGTACAGGATACTGGGTTTAGTGTTGGTTCTAAAATAAAATGGATAGAAATAGAAAAACACATTTAAATGAGAAACCGGAGATCTTGAAACAAGCATTGAAAAGAACATTACCATCACCTTTCTAATAGTTTTCTCTCTTTATTTTAGGGAGGTGCTTTATCATTGTATACAGCTCTTACAACACAACAAAAATTAGCAGGTGTTGTAGCCCTCAGCTGTTGGCTTCCTCTACGGGCTTCTTTTCCTCAGGTATTTTATGTTTCTTTCCTAAGATAACTTGCACCTGGGGAATGAGCATATCTGAGTACTGTGTCTTGTGCAGGAATTAGTGACCATTGTTAATACCAAATATAGACATTTGTTTGATAACTCAGAAGTTTTTAAAATAGGGCCCTGGCATTTTAGAGTTTGGCAAGTAGGGAAAACGAAGAAATACTCAGTAGCCATCTCTGCTTACAATGACATTCCAAGGAAACTTAAAGGATACAGCAAATCTTCCTTGAAGGTGAATTTTCTATTTGCCATTTGTTCCATCTGCAAGTCACTAAGTTATTAGAAACTAGGTATTTAAACCAAAGTATTGAGACTTTATTTGGCAAAAAATAATGTTCTTCTGAAATTAGTGCCAAAATTTTATTTGCAGGTTTTGGAATGCAATGTGTTGTCAGGCACAGAGCTTATTTTATAAGGAACTTGCAGACTACACATTGTGGTTTTTTCCTTCAGAACTCAATTTCTTTGTCATGTCACAGGGCACAGTGCCATGGCTTTATTTTATCTCAAATGTTAGCCTTATTTCCACTTACTGACTTTCTTCTCTCCTCTAATTCCACCTGTAAAAGGGTCCTATCAGTGGTATCAACAAGGAGATTGCTGTTCTTCAGTGCCATGGGGACTGTGACCCATTGGTTCCTTTAATGTTTGGTTCTCTCACTGTTGAGAAGCTAAAGAGTATGATAAATCCTGCCAACGTAACCTTCAGGACTTACTCTGGCATGATGCATAGCTCCTGTATTGAGGTAATTTTCTTAAAATGCAATGCTTTAGCTGAGTATGTTTGTGGTTTTTTTTCCTCAAATACATATTGGGTAGCAGGTTTGTTTTCCATTTATTTATTTAGTAATAAACAAGTGTTTGATGCTGCTGACTTATTTTAGTAGCTGAAAAAGCCTCCAAGGCATAAACATTTTCATAAGGCTTTATTTTGGGGGCTAAGCTAGTTATTCTATACATTTACTTTTTTCCCCTCATTTTTATTACTTGGTTCCTAAAAAAACCTCACAAAATTGGAAGGCAGATTCTCACAGCATAAATCCAACCTGGTGTTTTGGAGAGAAGAATCTTGTAGTTCTTGGGATGGAGACATTGACAGAGTGGGGATGGAGGGTTGATGATACAGAAGAGGCAGCCTCAGAACCTGTATTTATGGTTCTGTCTCTGCAGGCAGCTGAGCTGATGTAATGACTTGTTGCTGCCGGAAAGGAGTGGACTAGTTCCCTCTGCTAATGACCTTGTAGCTCTCTCTTCCTTCTTGCTACAGCTCTGGAGCTGATCAGGAGCTTATTGGAACAATTTCAACTTACTAAAATGACAAAAGCTGCTGGCTTCAGTTTTTGCAGTTGTAGTGAGTTGAAGAAGCATCAGAACATAAAGTAAATGGTAGGAGCAGGAAACAAGAGGAAGCAAGGGATGAGTCTGCCATTTGTCAGCATCAGTAACTTTGTTAATTTGGGTTGCAGTATCTTGTGGGAACAGTACCTTTGGACAACCCCTTTGGGACATTTACACAGTTGTATTGCATTTAAGACAGTAAGAGCATTGACTTGTCACACAAGTGTATTAAAAATGTGTTCTTTCTTATGACATTGACTTAATTTTAAAAATTTAAGTTATTTTTAACATAGATTGATTTCCAAGCCTAGTTTGCAGTATTGCTTTTCATTAAGGTAGGAAACATCATTAAGGTGAAACTGTATAGTTAGAGTTGCTGGATTTTCATACTGCTACTAATTTTCAAATGTTTGAAGTATTCCAGAAGTTATGGCCTCAGCTACTTTAAAATCCTACCCATGCTCAGCCTGGTGCTGTTCAGATCACTTAGTAATTGATATGTAGCTTGCAAGCTCAATTTCATAGAGAGAGGAAAAAAGTAGTCTTAGCTCTTTTCCTTGTATTTTAGCTTCTGAGTGCGTAGTGCCTTGAAGAGTTGTCAGCCTTGACTTAACTGTGTGCAAAGTGGTGTGATTTTATCAAGTAACTAATTCCTTAATATTTGTATCCCAGCTGCTCATTATAATGGAAATGTTGAACCATAGTTTTGTGTAGCTGAATACATATTACTAGGGAACTTCAACTAATACATACTTTTATCTTATCTTAACAGGAGATGATGGATATAAAAGAGTTCATAGACAAACATCTACCTCCCATAGACTGAAATGATACGTGAGAAGCCTTCTATATAACACCAGCATCAACTGTGGTAGAGTGTTAATCTTTTCATATGCCTGATAGGAAGCATCACTTCTATACCTGCAGTGTTACTACTGTGTTGCAAATTTATACTTAGGATGAGGATTAAATAATAACACGTGTACAAGAAATTATAATCTTTTTAGTATTAACTGTCCACTGGTGGGACTATATGAATGAGGCAGCTAGGTGACAATGACAGAATGTAACCAAAGCATACTGTTTAAGATGTGATTTTTTTTTTTTTTGATTGCAGAATTTTAAACTATTTGTACAAGTAATTAAAAAACTAAATATACGTGAGCAACATAAATGCGACCAGTTTAGTTGTATTTGGGATGTGGTTTCTTCTTAATACTTATTGAGAACATATTAAAACATTTCATTTATGTAATGGATGCATAAAGTACACAACATGTAACATAGTGGGCATATAATGATGAAATAAATGTTACCAAGGACAAAGTTTTAAGTATTAAATGTTAATTTTTACTCCAGATAAGGAGGGTTCTCCTACAATGACTAGAAGTCAGCAGAGTTATTTCCTAGATTTAAACCACTTCAATTTTAAACTTTTTTCATGTAGGTAGGTATTATGAAAATTCTTAAGGGACTCATTTATAATGGTCATTTGTCTTTTTTTTATTACTATTAACTCACATCAAATGCTGACTTGGAACAGAATTCTGAAGAAGTGTGTAGGATTAATTTGAGTTTCATGTAAAAATTCCTGTTTTCATACTGAATATTCAAGTTTTGCTTTAGTCTTTTTAGCTTATGTTTGTGTAGAAATGCTCATGTAAAACAGATCATCAACAATTCCAGCCTATAGTTTTGATTTTTCTGTTTGCTTTGGAGTTTGATGATCTGTTTTACATGAGCAATTCCAGCATATAGTTTTGATTTTTCTGTTTGCTTTGGAGTAACTTAACTGAAAACAATGCATCTGTGTAGCTTCGTGTATTGTTGAAGTCTCATTTGTAACACAAGCAATGATTAATTTGAATTATTTTAAAATGGAAATAGAAGTGCAATTGGGATATAACTGAAACTTCAAATTGGTACCATCAAATACTTTCTTTCATTGCATGTTGAGACTTGATTTTTTCCTGAAAAAGAACAAATAATTTTCTTTTCAAATATATCATTCTACATTTCTCTAGATCAGTGTAGCCTAGGAATATGAATACCTACTATGGGGAAAAGAAATTAATTTACAAGATACAGAATGTCTCTTTCAGAAGCTTAAAGTTCTGTAACGCACTGCGTTACAGAAATCAATGCATGCTCAACAGCTTTTTGCAGTTAAAAGCCATAATTCAGTTCTTGAAACAGCTCTTCTATCGAGTTCAGAGGCTGTCACCACAGTTAGGAATGTTTAAAAAATACACTACTGTTTATGCTACAAAACATGCTGCATAACAATGCTCTGTAATATGTTTGCAAGCAAAGAACGTTCTTACCTTGGATGCATCTGTGTTGTCAGCATTGTGCTTCATACCTGCATTTGAGGTACTTTCTTCTCTCCATGTTAAGTGGTCCTCTTGTAGTGTATATGGATTTATGTCTGGCAGTACTAATGCATAAATAGGGAATTACACCTTTATATCTCTTCGTTAACATAGCTGCTGCCAGAAGTATGACTTGTTCACCTAGTGTGAGTTCTCAGTTTTCAGTGCGTTTCTTCATATGTATTGCACTTCATTTTTATGAAACTGTTTGGTTTTTTTCTAATCCATTTCCCCTGGATTATTAAACATCTCTTAATATGTAAAATTGAAAAATATTTTTTCTTCTAAATGGTATCAACACACTTCTAGATATTCCATCTGTGTGTTTGAGAGGGCATGCCTATTAACTTTGAAGTTTAATTAGGTTTTTCCCCTCCGTCACTCTGTTCTATTTATCTGCTAATTTGTCTCTCAGTTAATTTAGTTCACAGAAGAAACCATAATATTCTTAGTGTAGTTGTGCCAAAGTTCTGTTGAGAAAACAGTATGTCCTAGCTTGGCATCATTCCCAAGTTGTGCTAGCTAATTTTGCAGCCTTGCTGAGTTGCAAACTTGGTAAGCAAACTATATGTTATTTCTCCTAGTTTTTAGATTTATCCTCATTCCCCTGTTGTCTGAATAATTTGCTGGATATTGGCATGTTTCCAAAGTTCTGCACAAGCTCCTAATTTTTCCTTTATTATTTTCTTGTTATGTTTATAAATTGTATGATAATGTTGTTCAGCTGTCTGGTTCAACTTCTAGTTCATTGCTCATTTCACTTATTCTTTCTTCTTTTAGAATGAGTTGTAAAAAATATTTCTGAGCTGTTAAAATGAAATAAATGTTAGCTTTATGTTAGCTTTTTAACACTCTTCAGTTTGGTGAGCTGTGTTCACTGCTTTTGGTCAGTGCATTTTATGCCTGTATGCATTTTAGTCCAAGTCAGCTTCAACTGTTGTCTCTGTTATGCTTTCAGATGTTTTTCTGAAAATGTTTTATGTGCTAACTTTGTTAAAATACTCAACTATTACAACAAGGTGTTGTTTTTTTTTTTCATGCTGTTGTTTTGCTTCTTGCTTTATCTACAGAGAGCTGTGTTACCAAAGTAAATGTTGTGATGTATTCAGAATTTCTGTATCCTAGGGAGAATTCTTCCCCTGAAGTTGTTTCTTTGGCAGGAGTATATGAGTATGTTCTAGTTGGGGTTGGCTAAAGAGCCCAGAAGCCAGAGGGAACTTCAAGGATGTATTTAAAACATAGAATGTCTTCTCCTGTATTACAGTGTGTATCTTGAGCTCCTGTCTTTTGTAACTTCCCAACTAGTTGGAAAGCTGTGTGGATGATCTTGTAGATGAACATCTTCACTAACTGAAGAGATTTAGTGCTGGGATTGTTGTCATGATTGCATGGAGTTTTAGGCTGAATGATAGCTCAGTCTGGTGCGGGGGTTTTCAAAATATGCTGTTGAAATGGAGAAGTTGGGCAGTGTCATGTCCTATCCTCATAAACTACAATTTGGAAGTTTCCCAATAATGAAGTTTATTTTTTGGAATGCTAAACTTTTCCCAAAAGGGAATGATGTTGTCAAACCTGCAAAAGTATTGATGTGAAAATACCTTGCTTGCAGATCAGTTTGTTTCAGTGGGTCTTTAGCTCCCTAATGCATTTTTAATTTCAAGATCGTACTTAAATTTGACTGCAGTTTTGTCAGAAGTCTGACGTCTTGTTGGAATATGTTGCCCACTTTTTAATAAATATGTCAAATTATATATTATAAGCCAAATCTTTCAGCCATTCTTGAAGTAAAACTGTACTGTGGTGAGGGCTGTATGATTTGGTATCTTCCTTCTATCATGTATAATTACAACACAGTAGATTGTTAACAGTGCTGTACACTGTAACTGGTATTAGAACTGTTAATTAAAACATGTTCTCTCTAATGGAGTATACTGCACTTCATTGAAATCATTAGGATGCATCTTTTATGTAGAGGGGCTCTTTCTATTGATGGATATGACTGAGATCAAGTTGTGTAGGATGTTAATGAAGCCATGTGTACAAGGCCTGTGTATCATAAATTTTATAAAGATATACCGAGCACTTACTCTTTGTGTTATGAAGTATAAGCCATTTATATTTAATATAAAGGATGAAGTTTATTTAGTTTACTAGTTTTATTTATGGTAGGAAATCTTGACTTTGGAAATTATTTCTGTAGTAGGGAAAATGTAAAATCTTTCCATTTTTATCATTGTGAAATAAATTCCAGTCAGTATTTGGGCAAGTACTAAATGCTTTTTCCATAGTTACATGAAAGAAGTAAAACTTTCATATGCCGTGAAACAGGCACTTTAGAGGCTTCCTGCAAATCACAGAATGGTTAAGGTTGGAAAGGACCATGAAGATCACCAGGTTCCAACCTCCCTGCTATGAGCAGGGACACCTCACACTAGACTAGGCTGCACAAAGCCTCATCCAACCTGGCCTTAAACACTTCCAGGGAGGGGGCTTCCACAGCCTCCCTAGGCAACCTATTCCAGCACCTTACTACTCTCATGGTGAAGAATTTCTTCCTGATATCTAACCTAAATCTCCCCTCTTCCAGTTTAAAATCATTGCCCCTTCTATCCCTACCCTCTCTGGTGAAAAGCCTTTCCCCAGCTTTCCTGTAGGCCTCTTCATGTACTGGAAGGCTGCTATAAGGTCTCCCCGGAGCTTCACTGTAGAGAAAACTTGAGATAATCTGGGCAGAGATGCTGAGAGAGAATGGGGTGTACATGTAATAAAGGTAGACTTACCCCTTCAAGCAGTTTAAAACAATAAAAGGCTGCTTGTCTCCACAAAGTCATTGCAGAGTATAGTTGGGAAGTTAATGAACAAATGGAAATACACAGTAGATGGAGTGCTGTATGGAGCTGTATTTGGTGACTTGAGGGTATAAGAATAGCAATACTCTATAGTAATTTGTTAGATTATATTTTATGAAAAACTTTTTGAGTAATGTTCAGTTTCTATTTACTTTCAGCCCTGGCATCCTGGAGGAGATAATTGTGAGGAGAATCTGTCCAGAATCAGCAGAGTAAAAAAAAATTACAATCTACTCTTGTGTTAAACTTTATGAAATAAAATATGAAACCACTGGTGTATGTGAAGAAGGTGACTCTCAAGAAGTTTTCAGAATGTTTGTTGATTAACTTGGAAATGGGATTCTTTGAAGGGTGATAGCTGTAGAATAGATTAGTTCCACCCCCCCTTTTTTGTTCTTTTCATTACTCACCACTCATGTTACTGCCATTTGCCTTTGGATTAACAGGTTTTATTCTCTTTTGAGAGAAACAAGTGCCTTTGATGTAGCTGATTAAAGGTGATTTAAACAAGGTACTTGTATAGTTCAATTAACATCCACAAAGTAAATCAGCAGATAATGGTTTTCTCTTAGTTCCAATTACCAGAAAAGAGTAAGACATTGCCTCCTTTTTCTCTGCAAAACTTGTAAAACCTAAAACTTCCAGCCAGTTTGCTGAGGTGTAGTGAACATTGTTTCAGGCATGTAAGTGAGAGGTTTAGCTTTGCTGTGTGGAGAAGGTAGACTTCCCTCAGGGGTCGTTCAGGGTTCTTTTTTTAAAATGACACTTGCCTGTGGTAACGGAGTTAAAAATTGGAGGCTGAATGTTCCCTTATTATGAATACAAGCAAACTCTTAAAGTAGTTTCTGCTTGAAATAATTTGCTGTTTATGTCATAATATTTGAAATTATTTGGGGGATCTTTAAAAGGCTAAATTATTTTCCGTCTATGTACAAAAATAAGGTTGCCCTAGAATATGGGAGTCTAATCGTGTGACTTTAAAAAATGTGTATTTTCTTAAGTATTTTTTAATACTTAAATGCATCCAGTTACTGCTTCCAAGTTGAAAAAAGTGAAGACATTTTGAAAATCAACTGAGTAACATACTGCAAATGCCAAAATTTGTAAATTATACTTGGTCTAACTTTAGGTTGTACCATTACAATCTAGAGCTAGTGTGAGGAAATAAAAAACCAAAACCAAAACAACAAACCCAACCCATCTTTTGAATAACCACAGAAAAAAAATAATCATGATACACGTTATTGTTTCAGAAATTTTTAAGAAAAATCATGTCCTTATGAGGAATGGGAACTTCCACTTTCTACAGCTCCCCTCATGTATACCTGTGGTTGGACTCATCTCTTCTTCCCCTGCAAAGGTCAGGGTTCAGTCGGCTGACTCAGACCATCTGAAGTTCTGTTTTGGTAGTCATCCTTACACTGAGGGCTCAAGTAAAAAGGAGAGGCATAATGAATGTTACACATGGTTACATAAAAATTTTGTAATTGTTGTGAATGTTACATTTTTGATAGTTGTCTTCACACTTGGTTAGAGGAGCTTTTTCTATACAGAATGTTAGTCCTGAAAATGGAGGATTTAAGTGCCTTAGAAGGCGTTCAATACAAATTTTGTGTTGTGCTACTGTTTGCACCCCCTACTGGCACCCCCCACTCCAAATTTGTCAATATGCTGTCTCAGATGAGTCTAGGTAGTAAGAATCTACATTTTGTATGTGCACACTCTTAATGGAACCTAAGAGTGGAACCTAATCTCAGACTAAGTCTTAATGTTATGGAAAGCCCTGTGGTCCAGCATATGGCAAGCTCTGGTGAGTTAGGTGCTGTTTGCAGCAGAAGGTGTTCAATACTTGCTGGAACATGCTGGAAAGAACTGTGGGAGTGTGCTGCAATAGGTAAATGCAGCACAACAAATTGTGTGTTATTTCTTCTCTCTAATGGGTTTATGTAGGAGAAGAGCTTAACAGAAAGGTTGGACAGTTTAACTTTTGTTTGGTCTCTTTTCCCTCTCCTACTGGTCTTTGGACTGACAGTGGCATGTTATAGAAGAGATTGATGCTGTACAAAACTGCTTGGTCAAGAACCAGCTAAAAGAGAACAACCATGGAGAGTGCTGTGTATTTCTTTGCAATAAAGGATTGCTGTCCCAAGGATCATAGAACAGTTAATATAAAGAACTTGGTTAATACTGATTCAGTTAATTGAGTATTATTCTGATATTGTAGCATACAGGACAAATAATGCGAGCTGTATTTTGTTTTCCTTTAATGTATCTGTTTGAACAACAAAAAAAGATCTGGTTAGTCTTTGATTTCCCTACTGAAGTATTTCTCTGATGTTACTTTTATTAGTTTAGATGTTAAACAGGTGTGATGTGCTTTCCCCTAGCAGTCTTGCAGCAGGCCTTTTGTTACTGCTATATAGCATTTAATTTAAAATTACAATTTCCGTACCTGCTACATTTTGGATGCAGATTTCATCTGCATTTTTTTTTAATGCTTTCCATACATTTCCAATGAAGAAGGTGTTGAATTGTATTTTTAAAATACATTAATACTGGAAGACATCATTCCAAAACTTCAAACTAACCATGTTGACTGATGGGAGATTTCTAGTTTTCTGATAGTGTTATCCCTGATCTAGCTTGTACTTACTGTAGAACACATCCAAGGTTGTTTACCACGTAGTGCAGCAATAGCTCATAGTGCAGCTAACAGACACATGGACTGTGTTTATCATTGATCTAGTTATGACAAATACCATTTGAGGTTAGCATCTTATTTAGCCTGAGTTGATTATTACAGGTTCTGCATCTAGACAAAATGGAATTTAAACCTGTACTGGCACAATCCTGTAACTGTTACAGTGAGCACTTGTATTTTATTTTTTTCTCCCCATAATCTGTCCCTGAAAGAAAATGTATTATTTTCCTTAAGGAGTCACTAACTTGTTTTAGTTTCATGATTGTTTGGTTTCTGTTGTGTTTGTTCTTGTTGTTGCTGTTGTTAGGGTTTGTTTGGTTGTTTTTTTCCCTTAGGCAAAACAAACAGAAAAGCTGCAGGCAAAGTTTCTGTCTGCTTGTCCAGTTCATGGCCCAGATCTAACCTGTGACAAGATCCTCCTATCTAGGTCACAGATAATTTTAATTGCTTCTAATACATAGAAGCCTCCGCGGACCCCAATCTCCGCACGGCGTTCCAGGCGTCCTCGGCCAACCCTCTCCAAAAGGATACGGCTCTTCTCAGTTCTTCCGTGAGCGGGTCGGGGTGCGGGGCTGGAGAGGGCGTGCGGCCCTCCCGCCGGTCGGGGCTGGGGCTGAGCGGGGGGGGCAAAGCCGGCG
Source organism: Chaetura pelagica (assembly GCF_000747805.2). NCBI lineage: Eukaryota > Metazoa > Chordata > Aves > Apodiformes > Apodidae > Chaetura > Chaetura pelagica. The sequence goes on from NW_009970725.1 coordinate 867,688, forward strand.
GGGGTTCTATTACGGGGGCTGTTGGTAATAAGACTCCCTCCGTTACCGGGGGTGCTGGCGGGGGGTCCTGGGCGGCACGCCC
>NW_009970725.1:867992-871161 GCF_000747805.2 Chaetura pelagica
CTCCCCGGATCTGTCCCCTCCCAGGAGGGAGAGGAACATTTCCCCCAACCTCCTGCCTCCCAGGAGGCAGCGCCACGACTCCCCAGACCTCTCCCCACCCAGAAAGAAGCCGAGTGTCTCCCTGGGGTCTCTCTCCTCCCAGACGGAAGCGCCACGACTCTCCGGACCTGTCGCCTCCCAGGCGGCAGCGCCACGACTCTCCTGATGTCTCTCCAAAAAGAGCCAGTTCAGCAGTGGGGAAAAAGGGCTGGAAAAGCACGGAGCAGTGTCAGCCCAGGGGTGTCCCAGGGGAGCAGTCCCAGCTCCAACGTGGTGCCTCTGACAGGTCCTCGTGGCGCCAGAAGCGCCTGCCCACCCCTGACCTGTCTCCCCCGCGGAAGAAGAGACACGATTCCGACCCAGATGTGTCACCACCTGCAAGGAAGAGGACAGGGTCACCTGGAATGAAAAGGCAGAGCAGAACAAAAAGTGCTTCTCCAAGCCACAGAGAAGCTGAGACCCGTGTCCTCCCCTCAGATGTGCCTGAGGCATGACTCCCACTCTCCGTCCCCACGGAGGGGTTCCCGGGGGGCCTGGGATGCAGCCCAAGGGCCAGGCCATGTACACAGTGATTCCCCAAAGCCTACTCCTCTCAAAGGGAATCACAGGAGGTCTCCAGACTCTGACCTGTCCCCTCCACGGTGGGCTCTGCCAGCTGGCAGGGAGCAGCACAGTTCCAGGAGCCCCCCTGACCTCTCTCCTCCTCGGCACCGGGATGCTAAGGGATCTCCCAAGAAGGCAAATGTGATGTTCTTGGGGGTTAAAGCTGGCCTGGTGTCAGCTGATGTGCTGCGGAGGGAACAGCAGGAGCTCAGAAGGCAGGAGAGAAATAACAAGCACTTGGAAGAGGAATCCAGACACTCTGAGACCGTCTTCCGAGACAAGTCGGGCTGCAAGCGGGACCTGGTGCAGGAGTGGCTGGAGCAGAGGAAGAAAGAAGAGGCCAAGTCTGAGAGGGATGAGCAGTATGCCAAGTGGGGAAAGGGGCTGGCACAGGGGAGGCAGCTGCAGCAGAACGTGGAAGTTGCAATTAAAGAGATGCAGAAGCCCCTGGCTCGTTATATTGATGACTAGGACCTGGATCGAATGCTGAGAGAACAAGAGAGAGAAGGAGACCCCATGGCTGACTTCATCAAGAAAAGGAAGGCCAAAGAGAACAAAGAAATGAAAGAAAAACCCCGGTACAATGGACCAGCACCTCCACTCAACAGGTCTTGGCATTGGCAATATGGTCTTGGCATTGCTAGGATGGCGTGGACAGGTCCAACACCTTCGAGCAGCAGCACTTTGCCAGGATAGCCAACAGGAAGGCCGTTCAGGAGCTGGCCTACAAGTGGAGTGTGGAGGACATGTAGAGAAGATGCAACTCCTGCTGCAGAGGTTCAGCTGCTGCCAGGGCTGGTGCAGCAGAGCTGCTGAGGGAGGGGGTGCCTGGCAGCCAGACAGGACGAGCACACAACTGCCTTGGTGCCCCATGAAGCAGAATCATGGCTGAGCCTGAAGCACAGTAGGGTGGCTGCTGCCAACTGGAGTTCCTGAGCTCCCCCACCTGGTGCTGATGATATGCCGGATTCTGGTCCATTTATTTGTTTTCTAACAATCTGTAGAAAATACATGCTTACTTGTTTTATGCCAAATGTTTTGTCCTCTGAGGGCAGTTCACAAGTTTTCAGGTGTCTAAATCTCAGGTTTTTCTTTGTGGTAGAAGTATGCTGAGCACTGGGGTGCTAGAGAGCTCACCTGCTCCAGGAGGTTTGTCTGCTCTAGAACTGACCTGCAGTTTCAGTTGTGTTTGAGTTCTTCCAGAGAGCAACAATTCCCTGAAACCACTCGGTGCTGGGAGCTGATCTGCCTGCAGGCTGATGCTGGGCCCTCCCTGTCTCCTTCCCAGTGCAGCCAAAGGGCTGCTGTGAAGCTGGTGGTGTGATCCCGCCCTCTGGTTGGTGTAAGCACTTGGTAAAGCTCAGCTCCTAGCCCAGTCTGTGTTGGGGTAGGGGATTATCTTCACACAATCTTTCTGTAACCTTCAGCTATGCTTACCATTTTCTTGAAGTACAGCAAAAATGTTTTATTGATTTTTTTATTTTTTTTTTCAACAGCATATCACAGTAACAAGGCATGTAACTTAAACAGAATTGATTTGTTGGCACAAACTATAAATTTGTCAACGGCAATAAACATGGTATGTCCCACTGGAACTTATACAAGGTTTATCCTGGGGTCATAGAAGTTTGTGTTGGAAGAGACCTTTAAAAGGTCATCTAGTCCAACCCCCCTGCAGTAAGCAGGGACACCATTAACTGGATCAGGTTGCTCAGAGGTCCAGCCTGACTTTGAATGTTTCCATGGGTTGTGGCATCTGCCACCTCTAGGCAACCTGTTCCATTGTTTCATTCCCCTCAGTGGAAAAAAATTTCTTCCTTAAATCTCATCTAAATCTACCCTCATCTAGTTTAAAAACATTACACCTTGTCCTACCACAACAGACCCTACTAAAAACTTGGTCCATCTTTCTTAAAAGCCCTGTTTAAGTACTGGAAGGCTCCAATAAGGCCTCCTTGGAGCCTTCTCTTCCTTAGGCTGCACAACCCCAATTCTGTCGGCCTTTACAGCCTTCTTTTGGTCCTGCTCCAACAGCTCCATGCCTGTCCTGCGGTAGGAACCACAGACCTGGACACAGCACTCCGGGTACCGTCTGATGAGAGCAAAGGGGCAGAACCGCTTCCTTTCACCTGCAGGCCCCGCTCCTCCGCACGCAGCCCAGGACAGGGCCGGCCTTCTGGGCTGCGAGGGCACGTCACCGGGCCGTGTCCGGCTCGTCAGCCACCGGCCCCCTAAGCCCTCCTCCTCATGGCGGCTCCCGATCCCTTCAGGCTTCAGAGATAACGGGAGTTGCTCCCACCCAGGCCTAGGAGCTCCCGCTGGGCCTTGATGATGTTCGCGTGGCGCCCCTTCCCGAGCTGCCCCAGGTCCCTCTGGGTGGGAACCTGCCGCTCAGCCGCGCCGCTCGACGTGCTCCCGTTGCACTTCAGCGCAGTTTGGGGCCCTCTGTGGGGGCGGGATGAAGTGCGGGACCTCCCCGCGCATCCCCCTTCCTCTTCGGCTCCCGCCCCGGCCGGGCTCGGCCATC
>NW_009970725.1:872115-923770 GCF_000747805.2 Chaetura pelagica
GCTCGCCATCCCGCCCAGCGCCGCGCCGGGACCCGCGCGTCCGGCCGGGAAGGGTCTGTCTCTGGCCGGGCCCCGGCGCTGGCTCCCCAGGGTGCTTCCCTCCTTTTTCCCATTCATGAAAATCACCGCATCGATCTGGCAGGAGGGTGGGATGTGAAGGGATGCGCGGTCCGCGGGAGGAGAGCGCCCGCAGGGGCGGCCTCCTTCAGGTGCCTTGTTCTCGGGGGGGCTTGCGATCTAAAATCCGGAGAGCCCTAATCCTGCTGCGGCAGGGTGGCCGGACTTGTGTGGGCAAACTTCTGAAGCATATGTGGCCCGTGAGCCACTTTTCAGTATATCTATATACTGAAACAAAGTGTGAATACAGCTGTAGCTGTCTTCATTAATTCTGGGAGTACCGTTTGTGTCATCACAGAGGCAGAACGTAGTTAGGTAGAATTCAGTGAGTCTAGTTAGTTCAAGTGTTATTCTCAGGTATGCCCTCGATAAAGAGTTTACATAGTAAACATGGAACGTTTATGCTGTTCCTACAAAAACATCAAAATAAGTAAAATCAAAGTGTGAAGCAACAGCCAAATATCAGATTATGGCTACACATAAAACAGCATACAATAAATTGTAAACTCTTCACTCTGTCTTTATCAGGTGGGCACATTGCTGTTTTCTTGTAGTTTATGTGTTATGGCTGCTCTTCCTGCAAGCTACTTACTATTTTAATACATAAAGTTGTTTTTTCTATGTTATGATAGTTCATAAAACACTCAATATTAGTAACAATAGTTCAGAACTAAATGGTGTGCAATTCCAGTTTATAGAAGACTCTTTTTTCCCTGTTTAACTAAATGGAAATATTTTAAAATAAGATTTGTGTGTTTATAGAAATGCTGTTTGCATTAAGCCATTGAAATTTGTTTCTTTCAGAAATGAAACAAATACATTGCAAATACATACAGGCCCTGCTTCGCTGTATTTCAGAGTCCCTGGTGTTCCATAATCTAGCTCTGATACATTTGAACCTGCTAATGATACATTGTGGAAACAGGAGCCTCATCTATTGGAAAGAATTTTTTACAAACAACTCTTATTAATTTGATATTTTTTTTCCTTTTTGTCAAAAGGCAGAAAATGTACGGACTGTGAAATGTTTAAATATTGTGGTAGTGAGAACGATAAAGTGCATTCAGTTCCATTTTATTTGGAAGATTTCTGACAGTAGAAGGAAAATGGCAACTCCCAGGTAACATGGGAACAATGCTAACGCTGGGGAGCAAGGGGAGCAGGGTTGCAATGATACCAGAGATACTGCTGGTGACCACAATATCTTTCTCTGGGATCTGGGAGGCTTAGGAGTTTGGATGTAATTCCTTGCAACAGCTGGGGATGTGTTTTCATGCTCTGGTGTGTGTAACCTAATGAACTTCTGAAGCTCTAGGGAGCTGTGCAGTGTCTTCACTGGGGTAAGCGTAGGTCTGATGTGGCCAAACACAGCGTGCACAGCTGGGTCAGTCTGTGCCTGGCTGGAGCCAGCAGCTGGGTCTTCATCTTCATCTTGCTCCAGGAGTGGGAGCAACCCTAGAAGCAGTTGTGCTTTTGTACTTTGTTGGAACAGAGCTTGTTCTTCCCAACTCGTTACCGCACACGGGTGCCTCTGTTGTGACTTTGACACTATCTCAAAAACCTTCCAAGGCTGAGGGCTTGAGCTGCCCCTGTCACGAATGGTGGAGATCTGACAGTTTATCCAAAGTGCATGTATGTACTATGATAAAAAACCTTAGTTGTATGATAGGAGAGTAAGTATATCAGCATTTAATCCAGGAGATGCCTCTGTGTTTTTCTTACTAGTCTTTTTAATTTATAAGGTATTTCTTCTTTAATTTCCTACCTAATCCTGCCCTGCAGTTAAAATGCAAACTTTAGGAAAATTATCAAGATTGTTTCTATGAAGGGGTATGTCTCACAAAGATGAAGCTGAATTAAAAATTGCATTCTTACATAAGTACCCTCTGAATAATTATGCTGCTGGCAACCTCTTGTATCCCTTTCCCCATTTTTACTCAACAAGAACAGGTATTTGGTGTGTATGTCTTTGAGAATGATTTGATGAAACCCATCAATAAAAGGAAAAAACAAACAACAAAGCTTTGATATCTTTTAACTCTGAGCTTCTGTGAGACTCAGATGACAAGAAATAATTAATTTCTCCTATAAAAAGGTGACTCTGACTTGTGGCAGAGTGCTGTTTGGCATTTCTTCTGATGAATTGAAAAAGCAGTCTAAGCAGACTCCCTTCCTGAGTCAGACTCTTGGTGTTTTGCCTTGACTAAGGATTTAATTGTAGCTGTGTGGATTTCTAATTATTTTAGTCAAGTGATACGGGCAGTTCTTTTGTTGCGAAGGGCAAAATAATAATGCTGTGTTGCATTTCATATGTTGTGAGATCCGTATTTCTGCTGTTACTTCAAGTACTAGTTGCATGTTTGAAATATCTATTACTCCTTCGGAATAACTGATTGGATTAAAACACATGTAGTGCCTTCCTTATAGCTTTTGCTTTATGTCAGTATGCTCGTCTTTCATTAAGCTGGAGTCATGAATGGGTATGAAAAATAAGGTTATACTCATTAATTAAAAAAATCAAGGACAGCTGAGTAAGTTTAGAGATAATGTAAAATTGTCCATGTAATTAAATATTTGCACCCTTAAGTAGAACAGAATTATAACTGGATATCTCTGCAGTCTTCAGAAACCATTTTCTATTGCCTGCAGCATATTCATATATAAAATATGAAAATAGAACATAATTCTAGTGTTATGATACAATCAACTGAGAGAAGCTGAGAGGAGTAATCTGCTAAATCTGGATGAAGCTGACTTCTGTTAAGTAACAAGATAAACTGGAAGCCAACCAGCCGAGTGGAATGGGGCATTGCCTTTAATTTTCTATAAAATTAGAGAAACACCTTTAATGTTTTTAATGGTTATTTGTTGTGTTGTTTTTTTTTTTTAAACAGAGAAATCTTATATTAGAAAAATGTTGTTTTGACACACAATTGGAAATAAATTTTGACTAGACTGTATTTCTAGGGTGAGTGCTTCATTGAGTTACAGTATTGCTAAGATGAAATTGCAGACTACAGTAACCTCTGTTTATTTTGGAATCACTTTATTTGTACAGTTTACTAAGAACTAAATTGTTTTGGGGAGTGAGTGTATTCGGATAATGTTTTTGAACATGTCACATTGACTTTTGGTCACTAATTTTCTTTTGGCTAAGAAAAGTGATGTGAATTTTATTTTGTTTTATAGCAGTGAAGATAATTAACTTGCTTTACTTGGATCTCACGTTTGTGCAGAAGAAACCACATTTATGGCTATTTAGAGAAATAAATAGTTCAGTATGCTAATTCAGTTTAGCCCCTGAAAACAGCATGACATTTCCCAGCCTTCATCACTGCTGCTAAAATTCTGTGGTTTAAAACTGGAGAAGTTTTGTATATCCTGAATTAAAGTTAAATAAGACTTTCTGCTATGATGGCAAATTAGTTAAACTTTAGTTTTATAAGTGATTTGGTTTTGTGTAAGGTGGGATACAGTGGAAAGTTTGTTTTTAGAGGCTTCTGTGCTGTCAGATATGTTTAAAAAACAGAGGTTGTAGCAGACATTTGAAAGCGTCCAAAGCTGTGCCTTTTTGAATGTGACACAGAAGTTCCACTTTCAGCATTCTCAGCCTCTTGGTAGTTGCTTTATGGGCTATCTTTAGTGGTCAAGTTGTAAGACTTGCAGATACCACAGAAGACTACAGGAGTTTCTGTGTAACAGGTGTCATTAGAAGTCGATGAGGGAGAATGTTAAAATAAAGGCAAGCAAAATGCCTATGAAAATAAACAACATAGAGTGAGTTGTGAGAGAGGTAAGGAAAGAGGAATAAAAAATATTTGCAAGATGGAAATTTTGTGGGGTTTATTTCCAAACATCATGAATTAAAGAAAAAAAAAAGGTGAGAAGGTGCTTAGCCCAAGTAGAGTTGCCTTGTATGTGTGAAAGTGGTGCTTTCTTGCTGTACATAGCTCAGAGGTTCAGCACCACGAGTGCTTGAATAACAGCAAAATCACTCACCCTTTAAGAGGTTGCTGGAGTCTGACAACCTATCTGCACAGTAAGAAGTGGATGGTGCAGAGCTTTACATAAGCAGAGATGGTAAGGTGGAGGTTAAAGTAAATCATGGAGCTCATATTTACAAAAACTTTTTTGAGTAATAAACAAGTGCATTAGCTGAGATATGAATGGGCTCTGGCTTCTAGTTTGGAACCTGTTGATTGATGCTTGGCCAGTCTGATACAGACTGAAGAGCATTGTCTGCACTAACCTATGCAGCTTAATCTGTGTATTTCATTGAATCAATATTTAAACTTAATATGTTTGAAGTTTAAAACTTAATATGTTTAAGTTTAAAATTATATACACACTTGCAAAGTTGTCTTTTTATATTGGGGAAGCTGTAGCTTCCCAATATAACTGTAATCTTGTCACAGTTTTTAAACCAGTAAACTCTTCTGGCTTTACCACACCACTGCTAATACTGCTAAGAATGATGACTATATATGTTTTACATATAGAAGTTATATGTGCATATATACATATGTATTGTTAATGGACTCTGCAGAGCTTCTCAACTCCCAAGTTTTTGTTCTAAAGCAGATGAGGTTGTTCTGAACTGAAAATGCTGTTGTTTGGCTTGTTTCTGATGCTGTTAAGTGAAATAGCCTTGAGGATGTTTTCTTGAGGATGTGTGTTGGTTAAGAAGTAATGCTTTAACTGGCATTTGAATTATATGGGATAAAACTGTTCTAGTCTTTGAGTGCATACTTTCATTTCTGAGTTAAAGCCTGTTAATGCTTAGAGTTTGTGAAGCAGAGCATTCCATGTCCTAGAGTTGTTCTGTGAATAATTTTTCTTTCATTTTTGCAGGCTGGAGCTCTTGATTTATTGAAGGAGCTTAAGAATATTCCCATGAGCCTTGAGTTGTTACAGGTATGATTTTCTTATTGTTGTTGCAAATATTAACTCTGTAGCGATAAAGGTGAAGCCAGCAAATTTGGAAGAAGGTTGTGCTATTAAAAGTAGGTTCCTCTGTGGAAACTCCTTGGAAGATTGTATTATTACAGAGTAGCTAGCCTTACTTCAGCCTGATTTAGGGCTCTTAAGTGTTGTCTTACAGTAGCTAGATCTTAAAAGCTTATCTTTATGTTTAAGTAGAAAATAATTAATTTTGTCATGGGCAATGGGAAGATCTACTTATAAACATGCCTTATGTGTAATCTTGGGGTCTTACTAATACAAATGTGATGTGTTTCCTTCCTTCTGAAGGGAGAAGGCACCCGATTGCAGCTGATACCTGATTACAGCTGTTACCTTCTTTTCTTATGTAGTTGGTTCCGGTTTTGGGTTTTAAATGAGGGGAAACATAGGTCATGTCTTCAGGCAAGTTGTATTTGACCTTTCGCTCCCACCGCTGTGTAACTCTGAGTAGTGTATTAAGGTAATCGGACTACTCCTCCTGCTCCTTCCTTTTTACTCCCCTGGGCAGAAGTGGTGCTATAGTATAATTGCACACATGCTCAGTAACTTTGCTCATATCTACATCTCTAACACAGTATTTCATATATTCTTTATAAATTCTTTCAAAAAGTAACTTTATTTGCCTGTCAAGTTTCAGCATTTGTAATGTTATTCATCAATCAACAACTTCCAAAGTAACTAGGTATTTCCTGTCTCTGTGAAAATTTTCAAATGGCAGAGATAAATGTAAGAACTGAATTCCTGTGGTGGCCCCTTAAATTGGAAAAGACTGCAAAGTAACTTTTTAGTAAGACAGTTAATAGTCACAGACACAGAATTAGCTGTAAAGTAAAAATCTTGAGTGTCAGTAACAATGTCATTCTTATCATATGCATCTGATATGTTTGCAGTATGTAGTTAGTACATTTTTGCTATTACTGTTTGTGACAGAATATAGAATTTAAAGTGTCACCTTCATGCATGAATGAGCATGGCAGATGTGGCACTGCAACCTTCTCTATGTTCAATCTACTTCCTTAAAAAAAAAAACCCAAACCAAAACCCCACTGAAAAAAAACCCCACAAGCTCCACACAAAGCAACAGCAAAACCTAGAAGAAACCTCTGTTAACCTGATTCTTAGGAATTTCTTTGTGCAGATCTTAATACAAAGTGTTTGTGTAATAATCTCTTTTTGCCTTTGGAATGAAAAATCTCTCTGCAAGTACTCCAGAAATTTTGTACATGCTGCTATGCAAACTTTTTCTGTTTAGTGTAAATAATGAGACTAGAAAGAGAAGCTCTACACAGAACAGCAGAATAATTTTACCCTTGAACCTTGAACATCTGAAGAATATACAAGTAGATAACTTTTTTTTTTTTTTAGCTGCAGTGAAAGCTTGAGTAATGTTATCAACAGAGGAGGACTCAGTCTTGCCAAGTACAAACAAACTGAACTATCTGTCTTTTAGGGCACTTGTATGACTGACTCACTTAACTTATGAAGAGTTGCATATTCAGTCTAGTTTTCTATCCTACTTGAAATAAGCCTATTTATTCCCCTCCCTATAACAGGTACCTGATTTGAGAGTGAAATAATATTTGCAGTAAAAGAGTATTTTTAATCTGTATTTGGGCTGGCTCTGTATGAGAAGATGTCCTTGTTTCAGAGTATGTCTAAAGAGATGAGTTATTTGAGTATACTCTTGTGTAGTAGATGGAGCGTAGCTTAGGTAAGAAGTTTTTCTGGATTATCCACTGTTGTATTCAAAACAGTTCTGTTCTATAAGATTGTGTTTAGAAACAAGTTTAGTCTCAAATTTACTGTTGTTGCTGTGAGTTTTATAAATACATCAAGTCTGCCGTATATTTTCTGTGTTAGCCTCGAAAATTTGCTACAACAGAGGACTCAGACCAAGAGTTGAAATGCAAAGTAATCCTGCTCATGGCTCTGGTAATGGATCATTAGCATGCTAATGTCAAAAAGCGTGATGATGATCGTGAGAAAGTGGAAGCACTAATTTCCTCTGTGTGGATTGAGTTCTCTCTTGATATGTTTGAGCTGATGAAATGCAGGACACAAGTAAAAAGCATACTTCCACACCCATTTTTAAGCAGATTTGGGGGCTGGCTACATTGAGAAAAGCACTGCTAGCTGGTATGGTAGTTTAGTTATTTCAGTGTGATAAGTGAAGCGGCTTTTTTTTCCTGTAACATGATTGTTGCTTCAGTCTGAGCTGGCGATTTCTTCGGAACAATTTCCAGGTATGTGGAATTGGAAGGTCTACATCAGTAGTCAGGACTGGTGCTTGTTTCTTTCTTGCCTGCTTTTTGTCACAGAAAGCTGAAGTGATTACAGGCAATAACACGACTGTCATATCTAACGAGTTTTATGTAAGCAAGCTGACCCTTGCTCAGCTAGGCAGGGAGCCTGTAGCTTTACCTCACACGTGATTTATCTGAATGTCAGATTTGCAAATCTGTTTAGCAACCACACAGTATTAAAGGCATTGTGTCCCTGGTGCTAATTGTGGGTAGTGTGCAGCTGAACAGTGAGTGAGACAGACAGTCTTTATTTTAACAAACTGGTTTTACTGGAAATTACAGGTATGCTGTGTAATAACAGAACTAGGCTGCCATGTACACTCCTTAAGGACTTCTTGCCAGTTCATTGGTAAGCTGGGGAGATGTGGTAACCTGTAGGTGATTATTCTTCAGGAGTTGGTTTGGCTCTGCTTTGGTCCAGATGCTCACCAATCCTGTGTCCTCATACTCTCTTAGAATTTAAGAGTTGGTAATACCTCTGCTTTCTTCAGGGGTTGCTTTTCTTCCCCAGCTATATTCCTTACATTTTCTCATTCGATCTGGTTCAGAGAAGAGCAGCTGCCATTGTATGCTTTATTTTGTTTCATTCATAGGTTACTTAGATTAACTGTCCCTCTGAAGACGGTTTGGCCTCTAGCTTGAATATTTCAGGGGTGAAAACAGCTGTCTTACGCTGTCTCTGAGCATCTTTACTCTCAAAAACTGAAAAAGTGCTCTAGAATTTGAAGTGAGGAAGGACAATCTATTAAATACCCGTTTTGGATAGGACGAAGAAGGCTTTCATACACTTGAACCTTTATAAACTGGCACAGGGTTAAAGCAGTTCCGCAGATTATACTGGGCTAGGCAAAAGTACTGGAGTTTTCCGCTTAAATGTGTCTCACAAGAAGAGAGGCTGGAAGACTGAGGAAATTGGTAGATCGTTGCTTCCCCTCCCTTCCAGCCCGATCAGGTGCTCTATAAAAGCAATCAAATAAACTATGTTTATGTATTGCCTTAAGAAAGCTGGCAGTTTAGACAGTTACTAGAATGTTTCTTTTGTGAGATCAGAAGAAGAAATTATCCAATTAATTTTGGGTTTTACTTGACTTACTTAGGTTAAGTCTGTACGTTGGTCTGTTTTCTTCTTGCTGATCAGAATAGGCTGTGGTTGTGCCCCCTTATCAGTGGAGGGTTGGGTTTTTTTGTAGATATCTTTTTGACATTCAGGTATGGTGAGTATTTTATGGAGTTCCAAGCACGAGGTGTTGTTTATTGCCTGAACGTAATGTTGAGAGTATGTGTTCAATATATCAAGAGAGTTGGCCAGTGCTGTTAGTCTGAGGGAGCAGAGTCCATCTTGAAACACTTTAGTTACAGGTGAGTACTCATCTGTTTTCTTTACTCCAAAATATGTGTTTAAAGCTGGTGCTCAGACCTGAGTTATTCACTGTGTTTCCTTTGCTGTTGTAGTTACTGAGTATTTCAGTACATTTCCAGTAATTTAGCAAACCCTTGGTGCCCCAAAAAGTGTGGGGTGGGTTGTAAGGAGTAATTTACAGGAAGAAATAATTTCCATTTGCAGCAAGCCACAAAGATTTAAATTTCCTTTTTAAAGGACAAGGAAATTTATGAGGAAGTACTGCAAAAGTAAGCAGAACAATTTATATTTAGTGAATCCTGTAAATGGTAAATGCAACAAAATAGAGCAGCTTAAGAACAATTAAAAAAATAGTTATCCACCAAAATATGAAATGATAATAAAATACTTGTATTGTAAAACACTTCTCTTTTGTCACACAGCTAAAAGCATGGAAAGGTTGCTGTACTTGTTAGAGTTAGTCAGAAGTCTTTTAAAATGAAAATTGTTGCTGTTGAGCTGAATTTATATCCTCATCTTCTGAGTCTTAGGAGTGGTTTAAGTTAATCTCCTTTTTACTCTGTAGGTGGCAGTAGTGCCAAAGGTTTAAAGCCTGTCACTATCTTGGCTTTTTCGGAGAGGTAGGCTAGGTTTACTGTTTATATCTAAAAGCAGAACCCTCTGTGCTAAGAATCTCAGTATTGCCAAAACTAGTAGAAACTTAAAACGTGGTTGATCCCAACTGACACTACAGCTTCTTCTTCTGCCATTAAATGGGAATTCTAAGAGTGTGAAGTCACTGAAGCAGTTAGCAAGTCAAAATACAAGTTCAGTCATTGCTTCACAGAAAAATAAGATCTGAGGCCAGAACCTTTGCTATAATTTTTCTATAACGTTAAGAAGTTCATATGATGTTTACAATGCTAGATGGTTTGAATGTTGTACTTAGTTTAGGTAAGTAGTTCTGCAGAGCTTTTTGAGATGGTTTGGGTGCAAAAATCAGACTCTTCTTAATCCTCCTACCCACCCACTCCCCAAACTTCTGTGATGGAGACAAATTATAATACTGTTGTATTTATTTAAAAAATGTTTGTCTTGTTAAAATAAGTTCTGTAAAAGCTTGCAGCATTTTATCCAGTTTGTTGGTTATTGTTTTGTTTTTTTAAAATAAAACCACAAAAACAAAGGGAAAAGGGGCTCTGACACAGTTTTTAAAAAGTGTAACTGTATTTAAGTTTACATATTTAAGTGTCTTCATGTCACCTTATATAATGTATTTTTTAATTTCTGTTGTAGTCTACCAGAATTGGCATGTCAGTGAACGCAATACGCAAGCAAAGCACAGATGAAGAAGTTACGTCTTTAGCAAAATCTCTTATCAAATCTTGGAAGAAACTGTTAGGTATGGTGACACAAGCTTTTTTTTCCCTTGCATGTTTAAAATGTATGCAGTCTTGATGCAAACCCTTAACTGCCTTGCTTGAAACAGACTTGTCTATGTATTGAAACTTGTCGTTGTGTTTTGCTCTTTGATTATCACTAGTGTGTCGTTCTGAAGGTGTATTCAGAGAAAAAGTTGATGCCTTTTTATTGGGACTGGCAAGCAGTTGGAAGCCAGCTTCTGGGATGTGACTCATTTCTGAAGTCTTGTTGCCTGCTCTTGAGCTAGAGTGACTGTACTGCAGTACTAAGCACTAATGAACCTGTTCTTGACTACTTCCTCTGTCAAACATAACAGGTACTCTGAAGAACTTGTGCAAAACCTCATACAAGAGTGTGGAGGCTTGGAAGTTTGGTTATAAAGTGGTTTGTGAAGAGGAAAAAAATATAAAAACTTAATGTTAAAAATCTGATAGAACTTACAGGTAGTGAGAAACAGATATGCACTTTATAGAACCTTCGCAGTTTTAAACAATGTCCTAATTAACGAGTTAATACTTTTTGTTTAATTTCCCTGAATGCAATGAATGCTGTGAACAAAACCTTTTTGTTAGCAGAGTCTTTATTTAAGGGTATTTTGTAGTATGTAATTTAAATGTATCTGAAGAAATTCAAATCTCAAACTGTGTCCAGTTATTTTTTGTTCATACTGTGCTATACTCTTACTTTGTTTCTTTGTATTTAATTTTAGGTAACCTAAGGGTTAGGAAGCTTAACATTTTGAAATAAAAATAGTTTACATTATTTTCTACTGGTTTAAACATTCACTATTCTGTTTAGAAAAATATGCTAAATACCAGGTGGTGTTAGAGTCCCCTGACATTTGTAGTCAGTCTCATTTTTATTAGTTCTAAAGTATTTTTTCAGATACTTTATAACTCTCTTGTAAATTCTGTAGAAATGACTTTGTATCCACCTGACAGTGTACAGATGTAGAAAAGGACTATTTGTCACAGCTTTCAATGCATATTCTAGCAGCATCCTCTACAGCAGACATATTTTTTAACCTACCTTAAAAAAGTTAGTTAATTAGCTAAGTTTTAGTAATTGAATTTAGATAATGCTAGATGTGCTGATAAAATAATTTTAGAATCACGATAATGACTTTTATTATAAATCAAGTACTTTTTTGTAAAGGATCTGATCAAGGTTCAGTGGTAAATAATGAAAATTATATACTTTTAAAATTTTCACTTAGATCTTGAAGTTCAACTGTATTATATCCGATGCACAAAAGTGTTAAGATACTTAAATGGAGAAGTGGACTTGCATATTAACTTGAGTTAGTCTGAAAGCTTCTAAAAGCAGCAGCTGGATTGAGTGACTTAGCTCTCAAGTTCTTAATCTCAGTTAAAAAAAACACCTCACATTATTTTTTTGTTTGTTATTTCTTTTCCTCTACATTTCAAATTTTTGATACTGCAACTTAGGCAACAAAGTAGAGGAATTTTTTTTTCCCCCACTCAGGTTCTCAACTTTTGGGAGTGTCTTTGGTTACTCCTTTGCTGGGAGATGGAGTGGTGCTAACCCTTCTGGATATCACTGTCCTTTGAGTAAAGGAATTGCAGTTTTTTTGTTGAGACAATAAAAACAGTGTTGTTTTTTTTTAGTTAACACAGTATCTTAAGCCAGTCAAACTTGTCTTAATATATTATTTATAGCTGAGTGATAACTGTTCAGAATTTGTGAAACGCAGGGAGTATTATTCCTACCTGAGGACCATGCTGTAGAAGTCTGGAACAAGACCATGATGATCACAGCAGGTCAATCTGGGTGTAGGCTGCTGCTGAAAGGGATGGTGCTGGCTTCTCTTACAGAATTATAGAATCATTACGGTTGGAAGAGACCTTAAAGATCATCAAGTTCCAACCCCCCTGCCATGATCAGGGATCCCTACCACTAGATAAGGTTGTACAAAACCTCGTCCAACCTGGCCTTAAAAACCTCCAGGGATGGGGCATCAATATGCAGATAATGAATCTATGCATACCTATTACGCATTATATACCTATTATAACATACTCCTTATGAGGAGTGTTCCTTTATGTTAAAAAACAACAACAAAAAAATCTTTAAGGAATGTAATATGCTCCATCACAAATAATTACTTACTGAATTATTAGAGTTATACAGTGACAAAGAATGTCCAGACCTATAACTAAGTAAACTTAATTAACTCTAGTAGGTTTATGTACTGAACTTAAAATGCAGAATGGTTGGACAGTGATCTTAAGTGCAAGTCTGATCATCTGTTGCCAGTATTAAAAATGGGGCCATTAACATTTTGAAGTGCCTGTTTCCAAAAATTGCGTACCCGAATAATTTTAGCTTAAAATAATGTTTAAATGCTTAATGTTGCCAAGAGAAGGTAACACACAAATTACTTTGTTCATAAAATCCTTGTTGTTTTGAACTTGGGTTTGATTCTCCTGAAGTAAGGTGGTAGAATCTAGGACTATGTTACAGGTATGTAAGGACATCTAGTAACCTACTGACTTTGCTGGAAATGATTGTTATTGTTTGAGAGTATTGTTTACTATTGATAGGAAGAATGCATTGTGTTTGTAAGATATCAAGTAGGATCAAGGGCAAAAAGAGTTTCAGTAGTTTAATTTCCATATAAAGTATTAGCTGTGGAAATAACCTCCTGTGAGATGTGTATTTGGAACCATTCATGTACAATTAGCTGATCAGTAATTTGTTAGGCTTATCAATGGAGAGATAATAACACATGATGCAAATTACATCATACAGTATTAAAGAAAAAATGTGTTATGCTTTTTTGTCACTTATGATAATAAAGTCTTTAAAAACAGCAAACAGTTCATTATTTTGCTGTTTATTTATAGATTTTAGGTAGTATTCCTCCCTGTGCTTACTACTAGGAAGAAGCTTTTCTGATTTTACCTTCATGTCTTTCTACATCTTGCAGAGGAATTGCTGACAAGCATAACTGTCTGCACATCTCAAGATTATTTTGGTCAGGGTCTGGAAAATATGACCTAAAGAACTATTAAATACGATGGTCATTTTTAAAATTAATGACTATGTAATCTGTTGCTTTCTTTCATTTTCTCCCTTTACTTATTTAAACTGAATACTCAGAAAACTCTCCAAGTTTTGGTGGTGATATCTGAATCAGCAACATGATAATCCACTAAATTAAATTCTCATGTGCTTCTAGGGAATAGCTAACCACCTTTCGTTAACATTTCTGCAAAGTTCTTGCTTCAAAAAAGTTTTAATTTGAATTTTTAAATTAATAACATATTTTTTATTTTCAATTTTTTTCTTGTTACTAGCAAATGGCTTGAGTTCACTTGTGATATAATTATAATCAGAAGAATCTACAATTACACTATTAATGGATTCTAACATTCAGATTAATTATGTTCTCTCTGGCCATGTATTATTAAATTAAAAATTCTATTAACTAAGAACACTGTCATGTTTTGGTTTACCCTGGAGAGATTCTTTCAGTAAAAAAGGTAGAGCTACATTTCAAATTAATTGCAAGCCCCACATAGAAACTGCAATGCAGTAGTCAGAATTTGGTAGTCTTATGCCAATGGCTGATAGTCAATTCATTTTACCAGCTTGTTCTTTGTACTTAAAAAGGACATTCATGTAAATTAGTTTGCTATGTAAAAAAAAAAAAAAGCTTGAAGATTATTTTTTATGACCTGCTGAAGCTGCATTAGCTAAAACTGACATTACAGTTTTCAAACCTAAAATTGATGAAAATTTCAATCTGTTTCTAAAAAAAAGTATGTGTAAGTTTTAATAGCTGTATGAGGTTGAAAAAGTAATTGTTCCTCTTTAAAGCAACTTATAATTTATCTTTTATAAATATTATGATGTTCTATAGACTTCCTAGTATGAATCACATGCTAGTGGAATTTTTAAGTATCTTTCACAGAAAAGCCCTTTTTACCATCTTAATTTGTTAGAATTTCTGTGGTTGATTGTAATTCACATTACCTGTTGTTCTTCCTTTGCGTTAGAGTCTGGCTGTTGGATGTAAAGTAAGTTAATTAGTAGGGCCTTTTAGTTTTTCAAGGGAAATTTTCCCTAGAGTATAGTTGAAATGCTGTCCAGCAGGCTGTTAATTGCATTCTGATCTTTTGTCAATATAGTATTTTAATAAAATAAGAAATCTTTATTAATGTAAGTTTATTGGTGTGAGTTTAAGAATAAATACAGCTTGACATTGGCTCTCTTCTCCTCAGTGCTCTCTATTTTATGATCCTTAGGAGTGAATGACTGAAACAGGAGAATATTTTGAACAAACAGAGAATATTGTTAGATTTATTTTCAGATTTCTGAAACTGTATTAAACAAAAGTATCTATATACTCCAAGTGATTCAAGGAATTGTGCTTTTGAAGACACATTTTCTGGTACAGTTGTCTCAGCCACTAAAGTTCAACCTTGTTTGACACGTGCTTGCGTGGACTCTTCTGCAGGTATAGGAAGAGCTCTGGTTCAATCTCTTGCTTTGTCCTCTAGGCCATCTTCCTTTCATGGGGGAGTTGGACTAGGTCATCCCTAGAGGTCCCTTCCAACACAGATGATTCTGTGATAGAGAATAGTTGTGTGAAAATGAATGTTAAAAACAGGATTTGTTTTCTTTCTTTTAGAATTGTGGTCTTTAGCTGTCATAGCAAAGAACTTTGCATTCAGTTTGTAGTCTAGTTTGCTTTCGTAGTGAAATTACTTTTTTATAAATAAAAGTTGATAAATTTATATCTTAGCATTTATTTAGCTTATTTAAAGACAGACAGTCCAAGTGCATAATCTACTGTGTTTAATTTTCCTTTTTTTCATAAATGGAGAAATTTATTAAGGATTGAATACAAAGTTACAAACAATGGGTGAGGAAATCACTGAACTTTTGAACTCTTGAGGGCTGTGGAAATTTTCTGGAGATGTATCTGTGTGCTTGCCTGGTTCCTATGCTGTTTTCTGAGCATCTATTTTTAGGTACAGCTGGAGACAGAATAGTAGTAGATGGGTGCTACAGCTGTCTCTGGTCTCCTTTATGATGATTTTTTTTTTTAATTAAGTGATACTTGATTTGATAAATTCCATAACTCAAAAGTTAAGGAAAGGATCAAAATCCCTTTCAATTTAATATATTTTATATGTAGCTTTAAATGTAAGTTGTTCCTATTAAAACTAAGCGAATACAGTAATTTTCTACTCTCTAGGGAAGGAGAAGAAAAAAAATAAAATCTCAGTGCTTGAATGAGACACCTGATTTTGTGTGTTCCATATCATGTTCCCCTGAGAAATGTGGGGATGGGACTTTTCTGAAATACAGGATACTTTTAGGTTATTAAACAAGGATTTATACACTTAATTCACAATATCTTCATGAGAAAGACTGAGCCTTGTCAGATTTCCCTTCTTCTTTTAGTTTTTTTAAGTTTGTAATATATGCTTATCCTAATAATACAGTCCATGGGTTTAGAGGTGTAATGGCAGCTTTATATGAGGGCTGAGAGAGAATTCACAAAATCTGTCAGTGGGTGATGCCAATCTCACCAGGCTTTCTCTGTAGGCAGTGGATGGAATCAGCCTTCCTCAAGAGCAAATCAGAGAAGCAGCTCGATTTAGCCACTCTGAATTCCTCTTTACATTAGAAGAGTGTTAGGTATTCTTGCTTGGCTAAATCTAAATCTTGTGAATGCGCTTTTTAACAAAGGCTTTCATCTTTATTCTTTATAAAATTGCAATTAAACATACCCTATATGGGAAATGCAAATTAATATATTTTTAAAGGTGAATCATTGGTTAAGCTGAATAAGAACTATCAAAGAAAATACTGTGTACACATCTGGAAAACTCCTTCAAAATTATATGAAAATTAAACTTAATTTTTGACAACCATGGTAGCTTTCGCACCACAGTTTCATTTGTTTCAATCCTTTGGTAGAAATCCTGTAAATATAATGAAAAAGAATGACATGCATTTAGTAAGAACTTGTATTTAAAAGATGGAAGGCAAACTCCAGAGATTTGATTCAGTAGTTTACGAAGTTATTATCTACCTCATACAGCAGAGTTGGCAAAAAATAAATCATAAAACTCTACATTTTTATCATCCCTTCACTGCCAGTTTCAGCAGATGCTGGACTTGACTTGAAGGATTTGAAATGTTACCATATTTTCCATTTGCTGGGTTGGGGAACGTGTTGGGAAGTGGAAGGCTGTACTGCAAGAGAAGGTCAAAGCATTTCCAACTGGTTCAGGAGAAATCATCAGAGATATTTTGACACCGCTTTAAGCCAGTTATTATTCCCCTATAAAAGAGTTTTTCATGTTTTGTGTTCCCAGATGGACCTTCAACTGATAAAGATTCTGAAGAAAAGAAAAAGGAGCCTGCGTCTTCCTCACAAAACAGCCCTGAGGCAAGAGAAGAAAGGTGCTTAATTCTTCATGACTATACACATAATCTCAGTATAAATTAACATTAAACATTTGTCGTGTTAGAGACAGTTTCTACATTCTTTTCTGAAATACATGGAGTTGTACAAGACATGGTGTATTGTTAGGGAAATAAATCCTGTTGCTGCTGTCTTTAAAAAAAGATGAAAGCCACAGTTCAAGATATGGCCAGACTAGTTTTTCATTCCATCTGTCTCATCTGTGAAATACTCCTTCCTCTCTCTCAGCCCTAGCACTGAGCTTTGAGAGCTGTAAAACAGCTTGCAGTCACAGCTTTGTGGTAATTGCATATGTTAGAGGTTTAGAATACTTTTTTTTTCTGTTAGCTTTTGTATTTAATAAGCAATCTCATTCTGCTTTTTTTGGTTAAAACAAAATACATGTTACAGAAAAATGAGGCCATGTTAATGACACTGTAGGAGATGATGAACATCTGTAAAATAGTATCTGCAAGCCCATTTCTTCTATACGTTTTTGGTATAATGAATCTGTGCCCAGCAGCAATTTTCAAATTGAAACTTAACCTCTAACCATTTGTCATGATGCAAGCTGCAGACTTTTTTGTTTTACAGTTTGCAAAACTACACTGTTTGTTTGTTACCATGGTGCCACTGCAGTACAGTAAGCAGACTGAATGTTACTGTGATGTATCTTCACTGTTTCTAAGGTGAAGTTCCATGAAGGAGGGAAAAACAGATAGCACATTAATGTAAAGAACTGAGCATTAAAACATACATGTCACATAATGGAATGAAATATCTGCCATGTCTCTGTTGTGTGGGATATCCTGATGTGTATTCTAAAGACACTTCTAAAATTGTATTGACCCTAGATCTAAAAGTAGCTTTAAGAAGGTGGCCTGTATTCTTTTTTTGGAAAGCCATCAAATGGATATAGCAGAAGACCTGTGCTTTTCCCCAGAACAGTTACTTGAAGAGGAGGGGAAAACATTTTAATTTATTTTTTTTTTGCCTTTTTTTAGCAGTTCAAGTAGCAATTCCAGCAACAGGAAGGAGGAGGGTAGTGCTCCCTCAAATTCTTTCATCCCTTCTTTTCCCCGGGCTCCAAGCACTTCGGATTCTGTACGAGTGAAATGTAGAGAAATGCTCTCTGCAGCTCTCAGAACAGGAGGTGAGCTTTGTAGACTATATTTTGAAATTTCACTATTTCCTTCTGCCCTATTTCGGTCGATCCCACTCTTATTTTTCTCCTGCCCTGCAGGGTAGAATAAACCCCATGTATGTCCATTTTTGTATATATATGCATAAGCCAGTTCATCCAAGTTTCAAATACTGAGTAACCTTGACAGCATGGTAATGTACTGAAATGCATTTTTGTTGCTGAATATATGGGACATTTTGTTGTGTTTTTTCATTTGATACCTCCCCTGCAATGGAACTTCTTTTCAGAAAGGTTATTACCTCTTTAATGCCTCAGGTAAATCTTTTTGTGGGAGCTGCTACTTTTTTTGGTCTTACCTGACTGAGAGTGCCACTATAGACATTGCTGCCTTTCTTACACCAGAGATCCTACAGGCTTTCAGATATTGGTTTTTGAAGGCTACCTTTCTGTTTTGATTTAATCTTGGAGTTTCATTGAGGTAGCCACAGTAACAGTCTTGCTTTGCTGCTTCTTCATGCCTTTTGGGCACCCGTAAGTTCCTTGACTGTATTTTTTTTTTCTTCCCCCCCCACCATGCACTCTTGGGTATCTTTAAACTGTCAAATTGCATAATATGCTAGAAAAGGAGCAAACTGAAATTTTGACTCTTCAGAATGACCTGAATTTTTTATTGTGCATCCTTCTACCAGAATTTATGATCTAGCACTTATTCCTCTGTTCTTAGCTTGGCATAACCTGACCCAGTGTAAGCAGACTTCTGAATAACTCATTTTTACCTTCTTCACTCTTTTATTCTTTCTTTTGATTCACATAAATTCAGGTACAGGCAGTAATCAAAGCTGATTGAAGACCATGAATTTGTCATCCTCTAGATATGCAGTTTGTAGATGTGTAGAGCAATTTGTAACCAGAAAGTTGCATATAGCATATTAGTATTAAAAATTCTATGTAGTCTTAATTTTAGCTAGTTTTCCAAGAACACTTTTTGCTGTTTTGCTTTCTACAGTACATGTTACTGATCATCCACAGGTTGAACGAATAGTTGTTTTCTGGCCTTCTGAATTGGAGATTCAGAATCCTGAGGCTTAAGAAGAAATGGTGTTTACATTATTCATTGCAGTACACCTGTGTTAAAATGGGGAGGAGGAAAACACAAACAGTATCTAATTTGTGCTCAACTGTCTTGAAAAGGCAGCTGTCTTTGAGTAAGGGTTTTGGTCAGAAACAGTAAACAATTATCTTGAGACATTTTAGGTCAAATGGTGCATTGTCTTCAAGATTCCTATAATTTATTTCTTCTAATTCACATGTTTTATAACACATCTCTGCTTTGCATTTTTAAAAAACAGCTGATAATATTGTTTCTCTTATTTAATTGCTAGGTTTCTAATGAAATTGTTCTCTTGCATGCTTGCAACACATTGATTGCTTATGCTTGTATTGTGTGGACTGAAAGAATTGATGAGACAAGGCAAAGTGTTTTATTTTTATAATATTCTATTCTATAAACAGATATGCTGTGGATATGGGTATTTGCCAGCTTATTAGAATATTTAAATTCTTCATCACTAAGTTCTTTGTTACTACTTGTATTTGCAACTAGATGTAACAATTCTTGGTTTTGGGAAAAATTTAGGGTTGGTCTACTTTTTTAAACTTCAGGTTTTGTTCAGATATTTTTGTTCTTCAAAGTAATAAGTTAACAAAGTCTAAAAAGGGTAGGTATATAATAAATTTAACTTTCCTATACAAAAGGAAAATTCACTACAGTTGTTTCATAATTTGCTGAGTTTTAGAGTTTTGAATGGACTCCAAGGGAAGTGGAACACTGAGATTCAGGTTGGTAATATTTTAATACTTGTTTTCCTCAGATGATTACATTGCTATTGGTGCTGACGAGGAAGAGCTGGGTTCTCAAATTGAAGAAGATATCCTTTTTTGTACAACTGGGTACTCTAGAACAAGAGTATTTTTAAAAGTAGTGATAATGTTAAAATTAATTAACTTGAATTGAATATATTTAATTGAATTGAAAACCCATCTATGCAGAAATGTAGTCTTTTAAAAACCAGCACAATCTAAATGATTTGCCTTAAATCGTATGAATGTGTGTAGGTAGGTGTGTGTAGGTGTTTTCAGTTCAGTATGTTTTCCTTGCAGCTGCAATATAATATCTTACTGGGACATTCTGACATTAAATGCTGGGCTCTTCTATGTTGTTTTAAAATCTTCTTTTGTTAACAGCTTTACTCTTTTTTTTTCTAATGTCTTTATTTCATTTTCTACAAGTTTATTTCTCAATGAACTTGGATTTCTCGAAGGGGTTTTTCTGGTTGCAATGTTTGAATAGTTACACAGCAGAGGTCTGGACTTCTCTTTCATTTAGGGTTTTGTTTTTTGGAGGAGTGGTTTTCTTAAGCATAGAAATAGTCTAAGCTTCAGGATTCTAACTTACTAACATCCTTCGGTAATTCTAGTCAGCCACCATTCCCGTTAAAGAATTTCCTGTTTCTGTTGCAAACCTCTTTTAAAATTCTGTTAGTGAGCTACTAGTGTTTGAATATCTAGTTTTGAAATCAATTAATCCTCACTGTGAGGTCAAGGAACTGGAGATAAATTTATGAGTGACTGTTCACAATTGCAATTTAGATCCTATTGTCTAAAGACTCATGTTTCACTGACCATGTGCTAAACAGTGATGAGGCTTCAGAAGGATGTGAAGGCTGCTGTTTAGGAAGGTAAAGTAACGATTAGTTGGAGTGAGGGAGGAAGACTTGACTGACAGTGTAGAAGTAGATTGCTTTAGAAAAAACTGGCCGTCAAAATGAATCCTTTAGAGTGTCCCCCTTTGTTAATGCTTTGTTCCTTAACTCCAAAGTACCTATTTTTCAAGAATTAAAAAACACTGATATGAAATACAAAAATAGGGTACGAAGTAGAATAGCGAATCTCAAGGATGCAAAGAATCCTAACCTAAGGAAAAATGTGTTATGTGGGAACATTCCTCCTGACAAGTTTGCCAAAATGACAGCAGAGGTAAGTAAAGTATACATCTTGAACTATTTCTCTGTTTGACTTGGCATCCTGGCCTGTGCTTAGTAGCCATGGAAATAATGTATGTAAGCTGTCTGCACTTTGGAAAGATTGTGGCCTGTCTGTGGCTTGCATAGTCTGAATTACAGGGCTGTGTTGGGGCAGAGGGAGTCAACCATCTTAATGGTTCTTAAGTAACTGATTTTTGCCTGTAAGCCAGAAGGCCAGGTGAGCTGTTGCAGGTAGCCTGAGACAGGATTTGTTTAGCCATTTTTAAAAGGCCACATGATTTATCAGTGATAGGGGTTTTTTTTTCAATTTAGAAAGTTGCAGATATGTCTGGCTAGTGAGTCCAAGCTGCTTAGCCTATTCACCTTTCTGGATTGTGTCAGCCTGTATTGCCATTCGATTTTTAAATGCTGACTTCTGTTATACTTCTGTGCAAGGTATGACACTGTGATTTTAAAGATCAGTCCCCCTACTGTTGGCATTTTCAGTATTCCTTTAAAGCTTATTGCATTCATTTAGCAGAATACTTCAAGTGATTTTCAAGGAAACTCTTAACAAATAGAAAAAGCCATGAATGATAGGGGAAGGAAGCTAGGAGAATTGCCCTTTAAATCAAATTTATATTATTGAAAGTACATTTTGGACACTTCAATAAGAATTCCTGTTCAGATGCTCTCTATCTTTACAAACCAAAATAATTCTAGGAAGTCAAACAAAAGTTTAGATTTTATGGGAGAGCAAAATGAAAACTCAGTTAACATCTGGCTTGAGTTCTGTTGTTCTTTTTGTATGTGTTGGATTATGCCCCCTCAAATAAGGTACAAAGGAGTATCTTGGAGACTGAAAGAAATCAAATTTATGATCAGGTATTGAAAATCAGTATTGGCTTTATTCTAAAGGAAAGGTTTTTGGTTTTTTTGATTTTTTCTGTTTCTTTACATAAAAGTTAGGGCAAACAGGCTGATAAAGGAATGAATGAAGAAAAGAACATTGTATCTTCAGTATATATTTTGAGGATTTTTGGTTCTATGTGGGCTTGTGTATGCAAGTACAAATAAATGTACATTCTGTGTTGTCCAGTGCCCGTTCTTTGTTTTAATTAATATCTTGGATTAAAATTTTAAGCACTAAAAAACACCATGGTGTTAAGAGCACTTTTAAAGTATAACAGCATTAGTGCAAGATTTGCATTCCTCACCTACATGGGGTGTGGAGTAAAACTTCCTCAAAGAAAAAAGGAAGAGCTTTCTTTTGTTGTGAACACTCAGTGACATTGTGGAGATCCTGCACACTACAACTGTTTTAAAGGAAAAAGAAAATTAACGAATCTAAGCTCTTCTGTTGGTGTTTTGAAACTAAGCATATATGACTTCTGATGACAAATTGTTAATTATGTCTATACTCTTTTTTCTCAGTACAAATATGTAAATAGTCAAAATAGTGTAATTTTCCCATAATAATCTTCTGTATGTCAATGAGATGATTATGCAAGGATATAACGTAGGGAGAGGATGTTGTCCCTTCTCTCTGGAGAACTTTTAAGTCCTCTACCTTGTCTCTGTATTACTTTTCAGAATTTCAGAAATACATTTGCATAGAAATGTTTCTAGGTGTTTGATACTGTAACTTGTATTGATTTATTTTTTTTCCAGACATTTATAACTTTTTGTAACTTCTGTGCTGTGTAGTACTGCGACTTAAGTCTGGTAAAATTAAAAATATGTAAAATTGTTTTGCCCTTCAATAAAGTTCTTAGAGTGCTAATGGCTTATATAAAGGTGAAAACTCTGTAGTAAACTTTGTCTGCTCTTTGTCCATAACAGGAAATGGCAAGTGACGAGCTGAAGGAGATGCGCAAAAACCTGACCAAAGAAGCTATCAGAGAGCACCAGATGGCTAAAACAGGAGGTACCCAAACTGATCTGTTTACATGTGGCAAGTGCAAAAAGAAGAACTGTACATACACCCAGGTATGTGAGGATTCTGACTCTTTGTTTTTCTTTGTCAAAGCATAAGTCCTAGATAAAGATTGCCGTGTAAAAAAGTTCTAATGATAAAACGAACTTTTAACAAAATGCTAATAAATTACAAAACATGTTAAGAAAAAAAAATATGTTAAGAAAGCTGGAACTACTTAGGTGTGCTTATGTTGTATTAATTTACCGAAGATTTTGCTTAAAATCAAGCTGAATGTCTGCGTAGCCTGAAACATCAGTTTCTTTGCAATGCTGAGTTTTTACTCGTTCCTCTTATTAGATCTTATTATTATGATTTTATGTCAAAGAGAGTTAGTGTAATGTTTTTAATGTGTGTAAACTCCTCTTCAAAGAGGGAATAAATAGCAGAAAGTGCTACGTATAAATATATAAAAGTATATATATGCACACACACACACATATAAAATCTACCATTTGACTAACGCAAGATTTACAGTCATTCCTACAAGCTTTTTCTGTTTTAATAAGGAAATACATGTAAGAAAGAAGACCTCTAATTTGTTTAGCAGTGCTCCAGGGCATGTAATTTAGTATCATAGGATCAGCTACATTTATAATTTAATATTGTGTATCAGATGCTTTAAGCAGAAAGCTATTTTTCAAGAACGAGGTTTTTAAGCATCTGCATCAGTAAATACATTTAAAGCTGTATGGAACATGTAGTTTTACTGCAGAGTATTTCAGAATATTTTCCTAGAACTATGTGCACAATTTCTATGTCAAGATTGATATTTCGGTGCTATGAAATCTGTCAAAAACTAAGTTTATGATTGCCTTATGATCTAGACAGAAACAGTTTTGTTTGGAAAGTTAACTTGTATTTTTATCCAGATGTGTTTTTTTAATGTTAACATTTTATTTTAAGCCTCTATACTGAACACATGCTAATAAAAGTTGCAGATACTGATTTTCCTTTTCTGCTCTGGCTCTTGCTTTTGCCAAAGGTTCAAACCCGCAGTGCTGATGAACCCATGACAACATTTGTTGTCTGTAATGAATGTGGAAACAGATGGAAGGTAAGACTGTTAGACTGTTCTGCATATTTGACAGCAGACAACCAGGCTTTGTGCTTTATTTTGATTTACAGTAAATGACAAGTGAGTTTTATGTTGACTTTTGGTTACTTTTTCGCCCATTCATGATATTGCATGTGTCTATTGCAAAATAACTTTAGGTTAGAGAAGTATTTTTGACTGAAGGTGTGAGGTAACACAAGTAGGGCAGTGGCAAAGGGGGAGAGAAGTCAGGATGTTATTGGCTTAGTCCTTGTGACATTTATGTGCAGTACTGCTTTGCATATGAAGTAGTGACATGTTAGTTACTCTGTTCTCACTATCTTCACCCAAAGATATTCTGTCTATTTTTAATCTCTGCTTTGATGAGTGTAATAGCTACATGTTGGGTTTTTTGTTTGTGTGGGGTTTTTTTTTCTTTTTGCTACTCTGAAAAGAAGTGGGGATAAAAAAAGAGGTGACTGCCACTGAGTTCCTGTGTCAGGATAAGTGTGATGCAGTGGTATCTTTAGTTAATTTTTATGTAAGTCTAGGAAATGGGGATTATAAAAGCTTCTGAGGAGCAGTGGTAGTCCAGTAAAGCAAAGAAACATTAAAATGAAGATCTGTAAAATTTATAACTTAAGATGAGAGAGCATGCATTGTGAAGCACGATACCATCAATCCATTGCTTTTCTGTGTTAAAAATGCAGCAGCTTTGCAGAACCATGTTGCACAGTATATGTTAAGATTATTGCATTGAAAAAAGTCTTTTATGTATATATTTTTACCTATCTTATTACTGAATGTTGTTCAAATCTCTACTCCCAAGATATTGAAATAATTTATAAAGCTTAGAAGTTGTTTGCAGTACCTGGAAAAGTTCATTTGTCCTTAAAATCTTCTGTAAGGTGGCAGTTCCAAAAGTGTCTGTATAAAGATGCTTGGATGAGAGAATGGTTATGATGAAAGCAAATGCTGTAACTAGTAATTTCCATATCCTAAGTATGGTGTCATATATGTGTTTCTTCTTGGAAAGATTTGGAAGTAAGCTCCATGAAGATCTCATAAAAATTCTTTTCTTTTGACAGTTCTGTTAGAAGAAGAAATTGTCAAGACATCTGGACCAGTATGAAAGAGGATTTTGTAATTAGCTTTAAAAACTAGGCTAAGAATCTAGCTTCCTGCAAATGAGAGATTTTTTGGGGTTTTATTTTCTTTTTTCTTTTCTTTTTTTTTAAAGCAGCTTATATGCCTGAAGTTAGCCTTTGTTTTGACACAACCATCATTTCCTTAAATGCCTTCCCATAGCTGATAGTCAGTAGGGCCAGGTTGCTCAATTGTATGGTGGATGTTAAAATATTTTTTCATTTTTATAAGTAAGTTGACATTAAACTTTTACCAATTAAACATTTTGGTAATTGGCTTGTTTTTTTTTCTCTGAATAATGTACTGTAGTTCTTGTGGTCTGAAACAAACATGCTCCTTCCAAATATATTTTACCTCTCCACATTTTTTGTTTCTTGCTGCTGTGTTCACTAGTTTTGCAAAGCTTCATTTAATTATGTTAAACTTGGTTGTTGACTAAATCACTGATTAGTTAACTGTCTAGTTTGAACATGCTATTTCTGAATTAGGACTACATTTGTAGTAATGGGGTTTTGGAATGTATTACTGGATTCTATGACCTTTTCTGCAGTGGTTGGTTAAGCTTGTTTATGTAACCAGCTTTGATCAATGCAATATATTTTATTGCCTAAAGCCTGTATTTTACATTCTATCAGTAGGTATTATTTCTAGAAGTGTCTTAAAATAGTTGGTTAAATCTGATTTGAGTGCTCAGTTTTTCGTAATGTGCTTGTCAACCAAGTTTGGTTTAGATTTTGTAAATAAGCAAAGACATTGTGTTGTAGGCTGTCCAATTAACACCAGCTTACCAATTCATCCCAATATAAACTGGCTGGGGAGGTGGTATTAAATTCACTTTGTATAAATGACATTCCTTTTTTCTTATGAACTGAATTTTGAGATGTAGCATATCCAGTGTCAATCATAGACCTGCAGGTGAGAATGAATTATTAAAGTTATGGTCTTATCCTTATGTGGAGTGATGTAAATACTGCTTTGTTAGAGCCTGCTTTTTAACAGTGCACATGTTAAGTATTTTTAAACGCACTTTCAAGGAAAAATATGTGAACATCTTTAGAAGAGATTAATTTTTTTTTATATCTAAGTTTACATGATTTAATTTATTCAAGTAGGGGGCTGAGGAGGTCCATCTTGGCAATGTATAAAGGATTCATGGGGGGATGGGCAGAGTATGGTTCTGGGAGATGAAATTCCTTGACTGTAAAGGAAAACCAGGACTTTCTATGTTGAATTTTTTTTGTGTGTGTGATGGTGGCAATCCTAAGAAATTAGCTGGAAATAGTTTAATGGCACTTGAGCTTTGGAAGACAAGAAATGTTTGGTAAATACTTTATATAGCAAGCTTTTCCAGTCAGCTTGTGCAAGGAAGGAAAAGTGGCTTTTGTGCTGAAAGGAAAAATGATTAAAATAGAAGAAGTTTAGTTAGTTACCTTTTTTTAGGCAGAAAAATGTTCAGCATTTAGTTTCTTGCATAACTTTGTAATAAAGCATTCTAAACTCAATTTATTTGATATTAATGCCCTGAATCAGAAAACAATGGTTTTTCTACTAACAGAATGGGTTTATTTTTAGCCTACTTGTAAGTCTTTTGGCAGAATTGCTTGGTAGTTACTTAAAGATGCATAATTAATTTATTTTTTCAAGTTGTTCAAGACAGCAACAAACAAATTACAAACATTTAATATCCATTACAGTGTTTTGTTTGAAGACCTTTGTAATGGAAAATGTTCAAAAAATTATGTTAAAAATGTTTAATATTAGATGCTAAGTAGATCTATGTTTTCTCTGCTGTTCATAGCACAGGTACTGGGCAGGCACAGGTTGGTTTGCATAACTTTCTTCATGCTATGTGTCTTTTAATCTTTATGCCTGACTGTGATATTTAGGAAAATTACCTTTTTAGAAAATAGATTAATTGTCTTTCTGTACTTAACCAATGATACCTGCACTTTGTTAAAAGAGCTAGAACTGTGATAGTGCTTTCTGTGAATGTAGGTGTATCCAAGTAGGAGTTCAAGTACAATGTTGTTTCACCTCATGTTACCTTATGGCTGTAGCAACAGCCTTCACCCTTT
The DNA here is from genome assembly GCF_000747805.2 of Chaetura pelagica. Classification (NCBI taxonomy): domain Eukaryota; kingdom Metazoa; phylum Chordata; class Aves; order Apodiformes; family Apodidae; genus Chaetura; species Chaetura pelagica. The sequence goes on from NW_009970725.1 coordinate 899,103, forward strand.
CTTCTGTCTCTGAGGTAAAAAGAACACTTTCTTTCTCGCAGTGAGAGATTAAGTCCAAGAACTAGATCCAGTAAAGATCATAGGTGCCTAAATGTTGTTTATGCTTCGTTTTGATTACCCAAGTCCAAAAATAAAACTGCCCAGCAGTGAGCTTTGAATTCATCTCTGTTCCGCAGGTCCTTCCTTCTTCACAGTTGTCTGAAATTGCCCTGGTCTATCAGAGAGGATGCAAAGCCTAAAGGATGTATGGTGAAGGATGCAGAAGTGGGGCTGGGACCATATCTTGCTTCCCCAGCTGACTGGCTTACCTACTGAGCTGCAGTCATGCTATGACTGACCCAGTACATTTGGCTATTTTATGCATTGAATCATGCTGGCAGGACCGATGATGAATCCCTCCCATCCAGGAATTGCAGGTTTATTACCTGTATGGACATTTGAATTGTCTCCAAGTTTAAAATGTCCATAAAGGTAATAAAGAGCAACTGGAACATAGTTGCCCTACAGCTAAAGCTAGTTTTTACACTAATCTAGTAGAGCAAGAGAGTAGGGTGTGTTCATTTTAAAGTGTGTGTATATCTTTGTAAGATGGCATCATCTTGCCTGTGTAAGGAATGCTGGAGGTTTCTGCTGTTCAGAAAACAGAGCTTCTGAATCCTTGGTTAAAAAGCATTTCCTCATATATAATTCTGTTAACTTGCTCAGGAGAATGTGTGGGCTTAGGAGTGTCTTGCAGTGAATGATTATTTTTGACTAGCACCAATCAGAAGGTAAATATCTGCTCAATTATTTTGGTTTTTGTGAACATCACTTTGAATCCGTGGTACACTTTTCAGGCATCACAAAGAAAGTGCCTGGTTTTTATCCATAGTTCAGGATTCCACTTGTGGTCATGTTTGCAAATTTTAAATACGAGCTTAGGTGGAACTTATATTCATCAACATGAAGGCTTCTTTCTGCCAAAAATGGTTGTATTACTTTTCAAATGTATGCCTTTTGAAATAGATCATTAGTAGTCATTCATATAAATGAATCTGAGGAGTTTCACTATTAAGTACAATTTCATACAGCTGTATATTAACTGCTGTTTCACTAAATCATCACTAATCTTAAATGGTTTTATCCTTTTAAAAGGTTTGGGATTAATTTATTTATAACATTAGTATAGAAAATCTTTAATGTAATTGAAATGATACCTTTCATGGCAGAAGACATGTATTCTTAACTACTGTTTTCAGCAAACTTGTTTAAAAATTACTTGACATTGTGATAGTCCTTCTCATCACTTTCTCTCAGATATCCTTTGTAATCAGAAAGTAAGTGCACAATGTGTGATAAATGTCAATCTGTCTTTATACAGTAGAGCCCTTCAGGATATAGATTTTATGTTTTTTCTTCATTTGTATTATGCTATAATGACTTTGGAATTTAAAGGTCAGCGTAAAGCACAATATGTTGGCTGAAGGAGCACATGCAATTTTAATAGTGCTTAGCAGGCTGGTGAAAAGAGCAGTCTCTAACAGTGTGCATATTCTGTGGGAGTTACTGGTTTCTGAAATGCAGACGTTGAAGAAGGAATACCAGTGGACTGGAAAGTTGTTAGAGCTTAATGATACCCTGCAGTTAGATAAATGCCAAGACAAACCAACCATGCTTATTTTCAAGCTAGGATAAATTGATTTTGTGATAATTTTTTACTTGATGAATTATAAATAATGTCTTGTGTCAGTATGATTATTTTGTCCTGCTATTCATGTAACAACTTACCTATGGAAACTTTTCTTTTTCAGTGCAGATCATTTTTGCCCTCAGAAAAGTTGGTGCATAATGAGCAAGTGTATAGTAATGAAATGTAGATAAAAACCTATTTTCTGTGCAAAAGGGGTTTTGTTTTCCTCTTCCCTCCCCCCCTTTTAATTAAGTCCAGTATTCAACAGCCACAAAATAACAGGATATTTAAGGGGATGGTTTGTTTGGGTTTTTAAGGAGATATTCTTAAGGTTTCTAAGGACCAGCATTCTGCCATTGGTGTTCGGTGTAAGATTAAACCTAAAACACAGCATTAAAATTTGTTACGATTTCCCAGTAAGGATGCACATTGCAAATGTCAGCACATTGTAATGCAGAAGTAGAATGAAAATTGCCTAGAGAACTTCAATTGCTTAGAAGTTATGGCACATGAAAAATAAGCTTAGAAATAATTTTCTTCTTTAATAATCTAATGTTAACTGTAGAACTGCCCAAACCAATATAACTTTCTCTCCCCTCTAATTTCATTGCATCTTTTCCTTTCTTTTTCTTGCAGAATAATACATTGTTTGATATAAAGTATGAGTGCTCAGTCTGTCTTCCAGCTCTTAATGAGGTATCTTTGCAGGGAAGAGAGATAACTTAAAAGAAATGAAATTCTCCATTTCGTGAAATGACACACTTTGAACATTTTTTGATGTGTGCATCTGATCTTCCCAGCAAGCTGCATTTGACCTAGTTCAACTTGCTTTGCCAACTTAGAGCTTCAGAGCACTCTTACCCGCCCTGATTAAACCAACTACAGCATCATCATTTTGACTGCAAGCTCCCCATGAATGCTGCCTCACCAACACACCTAGTTGGTTTTGTTGAGGTTACTACCCATCATGTAATACTTTATGCAAACTTAAATTGTATTGGTAATGCTTTGGGGCTCATCTGCTAGAATTCAGCTGAGATAACCAGCATGTTAAGCAGTTGCAGCCGCTGCCTGGGCTGTGTCTTAAGATAGTGATACATAGAAGGGCTTCTTCTTTACTTGGTCGTTCAGTGTTGTGCTTCAGAAGGCAAAAGTGCTTTGATTTATGGTCTCAAGTTTTTCTTGTTTGCTTTTTTGTCCTGACATGTTGAATAGTATTTAGGGTTTTGGAAGATGATGGAAACTGTTCATAGCTATTGTTAACTTACCACATATCGGGGCTTGTCCTGTGGTGCTGCGTAATGAAAAATATCATCATTATTTGTTAATCGTGTGAATGCAGTAAGGAGAGAACATGCCTCCTGCCAAGTGCATTCAGGAAACAATTAAATTGATCTCCTAAATTCTGCCTTGTTATTTCCATTTTCTTTTTTCGAAGAAAGTCCCCATTTTGTGCTTTTCATAAGGCTGGGATTAGGCAAAGAGTAGGTTTTAGAAAGGCTACAGTGAATATCATTGAACTATGCCTGTCTGGTTTTTCCCTTCTAGGGGCATTTCTTTTCTTTCTGTTCCCCATGTGTCCTTTTCCTACCTATATGTGTTGGTTCCTTTAAATAAATGTGCAGAAAAAGATAAAATTCAATGAACATCCACTATAAACACCAAGTTTAATATAGTGGAATTGCAGTCACTCTTGTAATTTAAAATAAAAAAGTTATTGTAGTAACAGATTTACACACAAGATTATGTGGATTCAGCTTTCTTCCCAGTACTTCCTGTGATTACTGGTTTGGAGATACGACCAGAAATCAATTGTCATGCTTTGGGGATACTATAAATGAACATGGTTTATTAGTGGATAGAGCTGCTGCTTTTCTTTTAACAGTCTGAAATAGTGCTGTATGAGAATGGAATAGTTCCAGGTTCTTTCCTTTGTCAATTAAATGTATGCATATCTGTAACAGAAACCTGACAGGGTCTGTCAGATAATGAGATAATTTAGTATGTACAAAACCAAGCTGGTTGATGCTGCCATCCTGTCAGGTGCAGACGGTGAAGGGTTTTTACATCTCCCTACAGTGGGAAGAGAAGAATACGTGAGACTTCTGCGTTATTTTGGAATTTAAATACCTAGATTCTTCTTCCTCTTAAGTAAATAATTTAACTTCATAAACATCAACAATATGAACTTAAAAATGCTTTCAGCAGACTCTAGTAGTAAAATAACTATTCTTCAGCAGAAGATTTTTATAGGCAGCATTATTTCAACCATTACCTTGAGATTGCCATTCCAATTCCCATTAGTGTGCCGTATATACATTAAATATACCAAGCCAAGTGAGGTGTGAGCTAGGTACAATATGTGAAACTTTGTCTGGTGTAACCCAGATCTCAACAGTGCTGTTTTTACTTAGGTTACAGTGTAGAAGGGGCATCTGGTTTGGTTCTCTAGAAAATTCAAACACTCCACTTAAAAATAAGATTTAGTTTTTGTGCTCAGTTGGCATTTGTACTTCAGACATATGTGGTAACAGATTTGCATCTGAGTTGTGTGCTGCGTTTGAAAAAAATACTGCATTTTTTGAACAACAACTTTTCATTCTCTTCATTTTCTTTTTGCAAAGTAACACTGAATTTGATCGGAAATTGTATTTAGCTGATTGTGTCAGAGTCTTGTGCGGATTTAAATAATTCAGTCTGTAGTAAAACTTGCCTGAGTTATTTTCAGGTAAATATCTGATTAAATCTAAATTCCCTGTGGATTGGTGTAGCCCAGAGTTCCGTTTGTTTTAAAATAAATACATGTAAGAAAAAAATTTCTATGCTTCAACAGATTTTTCAGATAAGGACCGAAGCAAGTTCTTATAAATAGCAGAGTTCATAAATCGTGGGTAGGAGTCTCTGTGCATTAAAGTATAAATCTGAAGCTGTGCGTCATCAAAGGTGTGTTGTGAGGGTTCCAGCATATTTCGGTTAATAACTTCTCTTACTCTGGAGTCCAGACTGACCTGCATATTAAAACAAAATCACATAAATAATATTAGTGGTGAATAGGACATGTGGGTTATTAGGTTTGTTTTAGTGGTTGAACAAGCAGCCTCTTCTCACCATTTGAGCTACTGTCCTTCACGAGTATAAAAAGTCATAAGTAGGCAAAAAATTACTGTTGAAATTTAGAAGCGTGGACAGAATAATGTTCTCACTGAGGTGACCTTACTTTGAGCAAGGCTGCCTGCAGTCCAGTTACTACTGAAACCTGAGACTGGCAGACTATTTCCAGACCAACTTCCTGCTCCCTAGTAGAGAGGATTTGTAATTTTTTGTGGCAGTTTGTTTCCTTGGGAGTCAGTGCTGTTGTAGAGAGACCAAATTTGGGGTAAGCAGTATGACGCAGACGGAAACTGTAACCTGAGAAGCTGTTGCTTAATCAAATTCCTGTGAAAAAGCAGAGTGAATTGATGTGAACCACAGGTACCGCTACAGAACGATTTCATACAGCATACAAGTAATGTTGCCAGTTCTCTCCTGCAAGGCTCTAGTGTCTGTGGGAAGATAGTAGTATTATTGGAGTAGACTGACTAGATTTAAACAGCATTTTTGTAAGTACGTAAGTACAGCTTGCACTGCAAACGATTGAGTTTTGCAAGGATATTGGAAGGTTTAAAATTTGAGCCTACTTGGCAAGATTATATTCAAACTGAACTGAAGTGTGTTCGGGAGTTGACATATTTGCTAGCAGCAAAGTGACAAGTAGTTTTGAAAATTTTCAGGAAGTCAGCATGTTTTATGCCATATTCTGTCAACTGCTCTTTGAGCAATTTGTGCTTTGCAAATAACACTATTTGTGGTTACTGTGCTTTTGGAGAGGTGCACACACATCCTTCCCAGTGCAAAGGAAAAAGAAACTGATTTGTCCAACAAATAAAATTTAAGTTGGGCAAGGATAAAGTGATCATCTGTATATTTGTCTCAAACTAAAGACTTCACATCAGCATGCCAGGCTAGTATAGGAGGAGCTTTCTTGCAGCCAGTGAAAGTAGTTTTGACCATCTCACCTCCACGATGGGTCTGCCTTTTTTCCCCATAATCTCTACTTGTTGGCAATGGAATGTGGGAGAAGAAATTCTCCCTGAGTATTTTTGTAGCTTTAAATGCATGTTTGAAGTAACTGTGAAAAGCAACATCAAAGCATATCTTGGGGAAAGTTATATACCTCTTTTGGAGAAAGGATAGAAATGTAATCTTCATAAATTAGCCTTGCTTTTTCTTCAATTACACTTTTGTTGGATTCTTGTTTTAGTTCCTCACAGGCCATCCAGAAGAGCATGTTCTCTTCACTGAATTCTGTTCGCAGAAATTCACGAAAAGCATTTCTGCCAGCTGGAGTAAGCATCAGCTTGTCAAATGATTGAGCCCAGGCATTTACTTCTTCAAGGGTAGGAGCAGGGCTTGAGGAGGAAGAAGAGGACAAGAAAAGAGAAATTAATTCTACTCAAGCTGTTTGCAGCTGGCAGGAGGCACCTGCCATCATGATGGAACAAAAATTGCAAGGTTCATGGGGCTCTAGTTCCTCTACTCAAGTGCAAACTCAACTAAACATATTTATAAGATGCTTTTTGAAAGCCTGTTTATCAAAAGTTTAGATGCAAATGATGTACTTTTATACAGAAATTGCAGTTTATTACTCAAAGTAGTGGCAACAGCTAAGCATTTTTTCTGTACCTAATAGTCATTTTTAAATCATTTTTAAAAATTGAATGAAAATATGTAGAAAGAAGCAATAATTCAAATCCATAGAAGGTACCCTCCTGTCTATTACAATTCTGCAGGTGCTCCTACCTGTTTGAGCAATTCTGAAGAGACAGTTGTCTGACTCTTATTATTTTGGTAACTGCACTGCCCCTTGGCTTTATTATTTAATTTCTGGGTGGGAACAGGATGTATTTAAAAATTACTTCAGAAAAAAATGAGTATGGTTTGCTGGGCTTGTTTTATGCTTGGCAGAACACTTGGTAAAGACTGTACCTTTCCTCGCAGTTTGGAATACCCTCTGCTTGGAGTTCATGAGATGTTCTCCTTCCTCTCTCTTCATCTTGATTTCTGACAGTAAGACTGCAAGGTAGCAAGTAAAATTTTGGTCAGCTTTTTAAAGGAACAGGCTGAATGTGCACCAGATGCTTTTTCTCATATATTTAAAAAAATCAGTTGAAAGGACAAGCCAACAGTAGCCACATTATGCATAGCTATACTCTGACATTACATTTATAGTTGTATTAATCTGCAAACACTAATGTAGCTGAATGCTGTTCATTATTGTATAGGCTTTCTATACAGGGATCACAGATCCATAGAATAGGTCAAGTTGGAAGGAACCCATAAGCAACAGGGAGTCCATTTCTCTTTATATATGTGTACACAAGTATGTGTGTATATATGTATCTATGGGATATATAGGTATACACATGTATACATGAGTACCTTTTATCAAATACCAAATCTGTTCTCTCCTGACACTCATTATACTGTGCATGCCTGATGAAGCATTTTTACTTAACTTTGACTAGATGCACTGTTTTTACGTGAGGTAGATTTCAGGGTTGCCTGTTCTGGGTTTTGGATTTGATGTTTCTTGCATTTTTTCCTTATTGGCTCTTTTTTATATCCATAGGGTGGGATGAAGGCCAAGACTGGTTTAGAACGGTCTTGTTTGTAGCATTAAAGAAAAACAAAAGTTTGCTGCAATCATTAGTGATCACAAAGAGTTTTTTATGTCCCATGGAAGGGTCCCTGTCAACTGCTGCTTTCATCAAATGTTAGCTTAAATAAATCCAGGTTTTAAAAATTCCTTTTGGAGTTGATTGTTTCTCATTTGCGACTGGATTTCAGAATATACAGGGATCTACTTGAGAGAGTCCAACGATGGCCTTTGAGGATGATTAAGGGACTGGAACACCTGCTTTATAAGGAAAGGCTGAGAGACCTGGGGCTTTTCAGTCTAGAGAGGAGAAGACTGAGAGAGGATCTAATCAATGTCTATAAATACATGAGGGCTGGACATCAAAAAGGCAGGGACAACCTCTTTTCACTTGTGCCCTGTGATAGGGCAAGGGGAAAGGGATTCAAACTTGGGCACAGCAAGTTCCACCTAACATGAGGAAGAACTTCTTTACTGTGAGGAGTACAGAGCACTGGAACAGGCTCCCCAGAGAAGTTGTGGAGTCTCCATCTCTGGAGACTTTCAAGACCTGTCTAGATGCCTTTCTGAGTGATCTGACCTAGTTTTTATGATCCTGCTCTGGCAGGGGGTTGGACTTGATGCTCTTTGGAGGTCCCTTCCAACCCCTAACACTCTGATTCTGTGAATATACATATTTCTTTTCAGGTAATGGGGACTATGTTCCAGTTCATAAGCTATCATAGTTTAGTGAGAAATGCATGTGGATACACACACACACACATATTCATATAATCTGTAAATATGCTTAAAATTTGTCAAGAAGAAAAGGTGCTGGTGAATTGTAATCTGTAGTTTATATGAAATGGGTCCTCTAGCTGAAATAAAGCAATACAATTGTTGTAACTTCTAGGAAAATATAAGATGTAATGTCTTGATTTGTGTTTTACCTTTCTTTAATGCTGATGATGTAACAGTTCTGTTATCCTAATCCCTATGAATCTCACATCTCTAGTAAGGCTTTTTCTTAAGCCAGTTGATTTTTCTGTCCTTTCCGCCTTCTAAACTCATGGCTTTTTTCTTATCTGCAGCCTTACTATTTACTGGTTATCTCTTTCTCTTGTTTCTTTGCTAATCAAAAATCTGCAGGGACCTTCTTTTCTCTTTGCTAAGGCAGAGGTAGGGAAGCTTTCCTATTGCTAAGATGGAGAGCAGTTGTTGCAAACACATCTTTTTCTGCAACATCTGAACCCATACATTCAAACCAATTAACTATTTCAATTTATCTTTTCAGGGGAAAAAAAACCCCACACTAAACTAAGTAATGTTAGTTGTCTGTTTTGGGGTGTATAGGTCCCAAGCCTTTACTACCCTTTTTACCAGTGATTCTGATCTTTTTTTAAGTATGAAAAGTGATGTATTATGTATTCCTCACATGCAGATGAGAAGTTATATGCTTGTCAGGGTTATTTTTGGATTGAGGGGAACCAACAGAGTGAACAGATAGATTTACAGTCTTAATAGGATAATGCACGAAAGGGGAAAAAGACAAAAGAAATAACAAAAGCTTCCTTAAGAGAACATGCTGTGCCTCAGAAAATGACTTGCAGGCAGGCTGTCTCCCAAGAAATAGAGAGGTAAACAAAAAAAAAGAGACTAGTGCAATACTGCATCTTCTCAGGATATGGAAGAGTAACAGGCTGGAGGCTTGAGTTTTGGCTGTAGAAATGAACACAAGCTCTGAGCATCCGGCTGAGAGACTCATTTTGCCATTTCTTCATTCTAAATCTACTATTAAGAGTATGCTGAATACTGGATGTTCAGCAACTCAGCTGCATGACTCACAGAGACTTATTTTTATTCCTATTCATATTTTTTCTGTTCAAAGCACTTGAGCTATTTTGAGGAAAGGCTCCATGAATAGGGAATATAAATAGCTTAATTACAGTTTGTTTTGCATTTCTTGCTACTAGAAAACAATTGTTCTCAAAAAAATCAGAAATTATTTTAAAGCTAGATCAAGCCGCTCTGTTTTGGAGCCTGTACTGGTTGCACAGATTATTCTGAAATGCAAATAGCAATTTTAAGCATTGTGAAATGTGGGTACTTTCACACACCTTATTGAGTAAATTGCTTCCTGTGGATTGTTTGAATAAGTAAGAAAATGAGAATCCTGGAAAACACCAGGTAAAATGGCAAAAAAAGCACTTGATCAACAATTTAAAAGATAAAATGTAAATTTTCTTTACTCCTAGTGCTTTATTTTTTCCTTTTATGGAAAGATGTGTCTATGTAATATGCAGCTCTAGATCAAGCCACTTGGGATTGCACTGAGGGGCTGTTCAGAAGACACTGGAATTTGTATGGCGATGCATTAACATAGATGCCATTCTGCAAGATTGCAGTCTGATCCCATACAAGCACAGCACTAACGGCCTCTTTAAACTCTACCGCTAAGCACTTGCTGAAAAGCTTGGTACGATCAAAGCCAGAGTACTTGGCATCTCATCCAAGCAGCCTTTTGTCCTTACAAAATACTCTCTGTTGGCCTAAGAGAGAGCAGAACTGGGGATCTCGGCTTCTGATGAGCTGAGCACCAATAGCAAAGAAATTATCAGCCTGCTCTTCTTTTGCCTTCTAGTGGTGTTCTCCAAAGCATTTGCTACTGGCTGCTGTTGGAAAAAAATATTGGTGCAATAGATTTCTAGCCTGGGCTATGAGGTTATTTATGGCTTCTTCCCTTCACCTCAGTGCCAAGTTTCCTCGCTTTGAAGTATTTCTATGGTGGATAGTGCATTTGTAAGAAGCACTCAGCTTGCAGTTAGTGTTTTGCTTGAACTCCTATAGCTGTGAAATACTTTTTTTTTTTTTCTTTTTCTGTATTTCAATGCAAGTTCTGGTCTCGCCCGTTCATTAACACTTGGCCCCAGACAGATATAGGACTTTTGAGTGTGTGAAGCTTTACTTCAGTTTTGAATGAAATCACTTGAATCTGGAGGAGCTGGGAAAAGAGAAAAGGTGAATGCATCATTAGTTTAAGCAACCAAGTGATTTCTCTTCCTCTTTTGCTTTGGTTCTCTGATAAATTTTCCTCCTTAACACCTTGTAATGGGAGTTCTGAATTATCTTCCACTTAACTCTTCATCTTCAGTAAATACCCACAGTGTTTAAAGTCTCTGATCCTAAGGATTAAATTAATAAGAGTTGCAGGCAGCACTGATTAATGGCAACAGATCAGTTGCCCTCAAAACAAAAGGCCAATGCTGAGCACCTGGTTATTCTTTCTGACCTACACCTTCTTCCACCTACTCTTAAATTTGAAGCTGTGACACATGCTGGTATTGCTTTCAGTTTTTAGAGAAAACTCTAGTGAAGCTCAAGGCTGAGGAGTGTATGAAGCAGACCTTCCATACAACAAAAGTACAACAGAGATACCATAGGGAGATTTAAAAAAACCAACAACATCCAAACACAACCTGTTAACTTCAATGGTAGGGGGGAAAAAAAAGTGTGAACTGGAGTAGAAGGTTGTGTCTCGTACTAGAGCACAGTCATCTCAGTCCCAGATTTGCGGAATTAAACAGGTGGCTTTTTTGGCTTATGTTGCCCTATAAAATGACTATTGCCTCCCTCTCCTGCAATTCTGTTCCCCAGAGGCTTGAATGAGAGGGGTTACCATGAGCAGCTGCAGCAGCAGCACCAACAAAAGCAGCAGGCATTGGACCCTCGGTTTCCTGTGCTGTGCTGAGCCTGTGCAGCTCCTGGGGTCTCCTGGGTCGTAGACATCTGCCGTTTGCGCATCTCCATCCGCTCTGATCCCATGGGCTGCAAAACAGCAAGAGAAGGTGGAAGTGAGAAACATTTCTCTCTCTCTCTCTTTTTTTTTTTTTTTTTTTTCTTTCCCCCTTTGGTTTGCTTTAAAAGTCTCAGCAAGAACTGCTGAAGGCCACAGCTCCAATGGAACTGAAAAGCTAAATGCGTCATTTTTCCCCACAGAAGCTCTTAGAGGTGTTGAATGCATTGGAAGTTTCACTCATTTTACTTGAGTGCTGTGGTGGAAGGCAAAGGGCTAATGAATTCTGCACATGGGTGCAAGTACAAAGAGAAGAGAGAGGTGATGCAGAGAGCAAAAGGTGGAAGCAAGTCTCAGCAAGCTGCAGCTTTTAGCACAGTGGTATATAAGCTTAGGAGTTGAAAAGGGTTTCCTGAGGTTTTGATTTCAAGGCCAGTCCTAAAGAAAGTGGTGCAGAATAGAGGTAGTTAAAGCCTCTTATTTTTTTCTTTTTCCCCTCTTCTTTCTTTCCTTGCTGCCTTTCTCTTGATTGGCCAGTGTGCACAGGCTTAGGGATGCTTGAGTGAGACATCTGAGCTCTCCTGAAAATCTGGCCTTCAGTGAGTATTAAAAACATGTCAAACCTGCTCGTAGCAGGTTTCGAACCTGCCCTGTAGCAAGTGGGAAGGGTCAATACCTGTCCATTATAGGTCTAACTGCCACAGTTTTTAAAAATGTTTTTTTTTCTTAAGAAAGAATCAAGGACTTCTATGAAGATAAGGAATTGCTAAGGGAGAAAACACATAATGGGACATTAATACTAAACATGCTGTGTTTTGCCTTCCCCAACTGAAAGCAGTATGAAACAAATTTTCATGGACACAGTGGTTGTGGTTTTTGCATTGCTCTAGGAAACCTTTTTGGGGCCTGAATTCTGCTGATTGTGCAGGGAAGTGGTGCTAATGAAGTGACAAGTTCCCTTGAAGTCCCTGTCCCTTTTTGACCTGTCGCTCTCTGAGCTTCAAACTTGATCTGCAGCACTTAATAATGCTGTCTCTATCATGCTGAAGGTTGTGCCATAGCTAAGTGACAGATGTCTTTTATAGATGAAGTACTAGCTTGTACAAAGATGAGTATGTCTGTCTTCATTTTGATTGTATATGATTTTTTAATACATAACTAGTCATCTTGCTGTGTCATAAGAACCCTTTGTGTGTACGTTTTTTTCAGGTTGCTAAGCCTTTTGAGGCCATGAAAACTGTGGTGGAGTTAAAATTAGCTGCTACCAAATTTGAGGTTTTTTAATTGATAACTGAATACTAGACTTGAAACATAATCTGATGAACTGAATATCAGAGGGTTAAAAGTTGCCTTCCTTTCTGAAATGTTCAGCCAGGTTTAGGAAATGCTGCTGTTGTAACTTGAGGGAGAATGCACAGACGTTATCACAGACTCAACAGAAGTGTCAGGAGAAGAAAGATTATTTTAGCAGAGTGCAGCATTACATTCTGTTGGCTTTTTTTAATACCGAATTTGTTTCTCTCTTATAGAGAGAATAGCTTTTGTTTTTGAGAACCACCCACTCTCCCAAGAGAAAAATGAATGAGCAGCAGATGCACCTGTTTTGCAGGAGCAGTAAAATGTAAGAACAATAATGCAGATAGAAATGGTAACTGATTTTGTAACTCTGTAGACCTAACTGACAAACAATGCCTAAATGCCCATAAATAAAAAATCAGTAAAATAACATAGCTTTCAAAACCCCCACAACCTTTCTTGTTTCAAAATGAGGAAGAATAAATGTGTAATGTAGAATACATTTGTAGATCCACTTCTTTCCTTTAGAGTTTCAGATTCACAGGAATAGAATTAAGTCCTTAGTATTAATTTCCTTCCAGATACCTATACCTCTTTTAAATAGAGCACCTTCATGTTTCAATTAGGAAGTGACAGCATATAAAGCATTATTAGAATGATGATATATCTAATAACGCTTGAGGCTGCTTTGGACAGTAAACATTACTGAATTAGAGAAGTGTAGCTTAAATTCATACATGTGCTGTTTATATAGCCTAATTCATCCATTCTTACTTGGGAGATGTTTTTTTGTGGATAGTTCACACACTCATATCTCTAATCCATATTACAATTGCACTAGCAGTGGTCTGGGGAGAAAAGCTGGTTCCTGTTGTTCGCTTTTTTTCAAGGAGAAAGGTAAAGGGAGGCAGAAGGAGGAAGAATACACTCATCCCACTGAGGCTTCATTCAAAAGATCTTTCTGGATCCATAGCTACTGTTTCAGGTTCTTCCTTAGAATTGTTTTTTAACATATTTAATGGCAGAGTATGTAAGTAGCTGGATGGCAAAAACTGCCCAGCAGCATTGCGTCTTTGTTCCACTTCTGAATCATACACCTGACTTAGAATTTTTCTGGTATTCTAGGTTTTTATGAGTGTTCATCATTGCATGATTTCTCACACAGTTTACAGAACATGAAGGATAGAGCAACACAAAAATTCAGGACACATTTTTTCAGATTTAACGATGCATTTTTATTTGGCAGATGTATACCAACTTTCTCATTGAATAAGCAACCAGGTTTTGCTCACTTATGTGATGAAGATTTGTTCTGAAAGATATTTTTAGCAGATAAAGCATGTTTTCATGATAGCAGAGCTGTATTAGAGTAATGGGAAATAAGAGAAACAGAACTCAAATATATCTGTTGACTTAAAGACAGCCCAAGATTTTGAATTACAAAGCTGTTGAGTTTTTATTGTGCATGTATTTCCTGTGGCAATTGACAGTCATATTGTACATTTCAAAGAGGTACAAACTAACTAGGCTGTGACTTTCTGTGGTGTATTAGCAGAAATGCTGTGGTAAGATCCAGGAGAGAATTGACTCCTTTGTGCAAATACTATGGGTATCACATTCCAAGAAAGACAGAGCATCTACCTAAACATCTACTAAAATGTTTAGAATGTGCGACTTATGCAGAAAAATTGTAGGGTTTGGGTTGTTAATTTAGAATGGGGAAGTGAGAATTATACTGATCTTCTGATCAGTAAAAGGTTACAATATTCTGTTGTTCTGTTTCTTTCACAGATGAATAATAAGTTAGCTTGTGCTAAAGAAGATCTAGGCTGGATTTTTATAAATAGCAAGGTAGGGAGCTGAGCAGTGGTGCAGGTTATTACAAAGTTGTAGAAACTCCTTTGGCATGGATAGTATTAAGACCCATAAGACAAAAATTTATCAGGCAGGTCCATGTTCACAGAAGAAGCTATGAGTAAGTTATCCACCCCAGCATTGTTTTTCTAACTTCATTCTTTCCTGCCTTTCCCCCCCCCCCCAAGTGCACCTTTAACTCTAAACCAAACTGTCAAGCACATCGCCCTATATACTGTGCTATGTGGACCAACTCCCTTTGGCCACATAAGAATGATTAATGTGCAGGAGAAGCAAATGCTTTACATTCAAAGTCATTCCTCCTCTAACCAGACTTGAAAAATAAAAGTTTGTTTGCAGTAAAATTTGTTGCAGATGTATATCCCAATGGTGATTATACCAAGACTGCATAACGCCAAACATGAGGCCTGAATGCATAGTAAGACAAAGGCTCTTCCTGAGGGATGTGTCATAATTTCATGTGTGTATTCATGGGTATCACTTGCTTTCTAGATTTGCTTTTTTAAAATAAAGATGTAATTAAAAAAAAAAAAAAAAAGGTAAACAGGAAAACACAAACCCTCTAATGTTGCAGCTGCAGATGGTGATCTAGGAAGTTTACCATGAGCTCCCTGTCTGCTGCTTTTGCTCTCCCATAAGCTGCTCCTTGGCTGGAATAGAGGCACAGGCACTGATGCCCAGTTTATGCAAGTAATCTAAGGATTCATTTTGAAAAAGTACCTTGAAAAGCATTGAAACTATCAGAGTATGACTGTACACAGGGAAGTCTAATGATCTTGGAAAGTGTTTGAGAAAAAAAGTTGGAGAGATGAACCAAGTTGTCTGAGGTCATGCAGAGAGCTAATGACAGAGCCACTCATGGGACGCAACCAGAAGAGCCTTATTTTATGCCTGTAGTTGTTTTTCTGCTACCTCTAGTATATCCAGAATTTCACTGCAGATCATTGAAGTTCTCCATCACACTTTGCTGCTTCTTGCTGCAGCCACCACAGCTGCATAATGAGACTTCACAGACATCTGTTCTAATTACTGTTTTGAGTTTTTCTGTGTACAAGAATGGAGAATAGATTTATCAGCAACTCCAGTGAATATTATTTGTTGGAATTCATAACATTCCTTGCTTCTTTACAGTACCACCCAATTTAGGAACAGTTTAAACAATCACTTGACTGACTTGTGGATCTGTAGGAATGGAGGTGGCCACTATTTCTGCCTTCAAAGGAGGCTTTAGGTGCTCAGGACAGGAAGGAGAGGGTTTGTTTTTAGTCCTCCCAGTAAAAATGTCTTCTGTTCATATAATGTTAATCTGGGACGTCAGATGGTCTGACTGGGTCATGCAGTAGATGTAAAACCAATCAGAAAATCTAGCACCTGTGTTCCTTGCATTACTGATGAGACTAGCAGTATGGATTAGTTGAAGAATTACTCACCTGTGGATCCTACTGCTGTAGTATGTGGTACCAGTGATTGATGACCTCTTCAAGTTTATTATCTCACAGTATAAGGCTGAAAAGCCTCAAGCAACTGTAATCAAAACCAGTGAAAGTGTGAATGCTAATTCTGCAAGAGGCCTTTCCTTATTTTCTGGACTGATTTTTGGGGGTGATCAGATTGTTTTAATAATGAAAGATCTGAATGAGCAGCAGCATTTTGAAGTAACAGCTCACCTTGAAGTTGTTAAAGGAAATTACATACGTTGATACTTCCATTTAGATACATTTGTTTCTTTCCCTATCCTAGTTGAGTATACATTTGGCAGACCCAGAGGTAGTGGAGTGGGGAAGCAGGGTAAGAGGCACATAGGTATTGCTCTCCCACTTGCTGTTGCATTTCATAAGCAGCGTAAGAGGTGGCCTAAACTGCTCCACGTAACCTGTTTGATGTTGCACTTGTAAGCAGCTGGATAGAAAAACATTAGTTGTAGCAATCAGTTGGAAGATTTTGGAGTTTGAGGAACCATGACAGCTGAGGCACGAATAAAAAAAAAGTGCATTCAAGGGTGAGGGATAGGTCAGAGCTGTTGTTTGGCTGTAGAACAAAAGGGTGCATTCCTGAGGAAGCAAGGAGTACAGCCATCCTCCTACACCTGGTGCTGTCAGGTAGCTTGCTCAGATCTGACAGGAGAATGTGCTTTAGCCAATAAGGCATTGAAGTGGGAAAGAACCCACAGCAATTGAACTGGAAAGTTTTCTTCTTGTAGAGAAATGTTATAATGAAGATAGAAAAAAGAATAAACTAGGTACAGTTTCTGTAAACATCAGCGCAAATGTTCTTCCATTAGTCAAAATAAGGGCCATTCAGGGGCTTGAGTATCTCTCCTATGAAGAAAGGCTAAGACAACTGGGGCTGTTTAGTCTTGAGAAGAGAAGGCTGACAGAGGATCTTACTGATGTATATAAATATCTGAGGGGTGGGTGTCAAAAGGGGCCAGTCTCTTTTCACTGGTGCCCAGTAATAGGACAAAGAACAGTGGGTATAAGCTGAAACACAGGAAGTTCCTCCTCAACAAGAGGAAAAACTTCTTTACTCAAAGCGTGACAGAGCACTGGAACAGGCTGCCCAGAGAGGTTGTGGAGTCTCCTTCTCTGGAGACTTTCAAGACCCATCTGGATGCATTTCTGTGTGACCTGCCCTAGGTGGTCCTGCTTTGGCAGGGAGGTTGGGCTCCATGATTTCTAGAGGTCCCTTCCAATCCCTACCATTCTATGATCCTATTATATGATTCTGTTAAAATATTATGTTCTTTATTACCAGGTGTGCACTTTGAAAGTGGCAATCTGTAAATACAGCTTGTTGTCACAGCAGCCTCCCAGGACAGTAGTTTATTTGGTCAGCTGACACACTGAAATAAAAACAAGAGGGAGGTGCTCTTTCTAAGGTTTTCAGTTTGCATGGCATGCAATCAGCAGCAGGTTTTAAATGGATTTGTTACTGCCCAGTGTCAAGTATTTTATTTCCATGGACAATCAAATACAAGTATATCCATCAGAAAAGATGATGGGTTTTTTGGAACACCGAAATCTCATTGTGATGAGAGAAAATTCCATTCTAGTTTTTATACACTCAATTTTGAAGTATTAAGGCTGATTACATGTAGTGTGAGTCAAATGTTAAGCTGCTGAAGAACTACATCATTTCACTATGGCCAGCAAAGAGAAGGGGGTTTATACCAGCTAAGAATCTGACCTGGTACTTATATTTATGCTACAGAGAACTGTGAGTTTATAACTTGGGTTGGACTTGATACCAGGTGGTGCTAGAAAGTGTTTAAAATTGTCTGGAATGCCTTTTTTCAAAAAAATATATAAATGTTTTGTTAAAAAAACTCCTGCCTCTGGAATGTATCGGCAGGGATGGTTACAAACAGTGAGAGTTTTATCACTGAATCTGACTTTCTCCATCTTACTAAGAGAATGCAGAGGATGAATGTGTATTAATGTGTATAAACTATCATTCTCTATTTCTGCTCTAATTGAATACTTTTATATGTACTTTTTGAGAGTTTTCTTTCTGTTTTGCCTATAAAGGAAATTAATGTTTTTATCTTTTTTAACATAGTTTAAGTATGGTTAGATTTTTAGATATTTGTATTTAAATAGTTAAAGATTCAGACCTAGAAGATGCTCTTCTTCTGTTTTCATTGAGGTCCTTGCAAGTTCAGGAAGATCAACATCTCATGGGTTCAAGCTCAAATTACTGCTCAGTTTGGTTGGTTTGTTTGTTTTTTCTTTGGGTGTTTTGGTTTTTGTTGTGTTTTTTTTTTTCTTAAGTCACTTGAGTAGTCACACCTAAGCTCTAGTGCTTTCCCTCTTTAAGACAGACAACATTATATTGCTTCTTCAAGGCAAGAAAGGAAGGACCAGTAGGAGAACTTGCCTGTGGGCCCTGATGGAAGGATTTATCAGCCTAGTTTGTGAGAGGCTTATCTCCAAATACACCTGGATTTCAAAAATCTCGGACTCTTGTTCTAGTTTAATGCTCTATTACCTTAAACTTCCCTATTAGGTTGCTTAATTACAGGAGAGATCCATACCCTAAAATTTGTCTAGCTGAGGAAGAATAATCCAATTAAAAAAATAATTTTCTTTCTCTAAGTTATCTCCCTAAGTTATCAAAATTTCGCTGCTCTGAACTCCCTGTGCCTCCTTTATCTTCTCAGTTTTCCAGACCTCTCAGAAGGTGCCATAAGAAAGAACAAAATGTGCGAGAACCCTCTGTACTGGATGGGGTCTGCCTTCTCTGTCCCCACCATCTGGAGCACTTACATGCCTTATTTGAAAATGGGTTTGAGAAGAATACACAGAGGATTTAAAAACTGGAGATGGACTGCACCTGGCATGTGTTGTGTAAGGAATCCAGAAATACTTTTAGGCTATAGATGGAATGAGGCGAGACACCTTTAATCAAAGCACCTTAACTGCTGCCATCTCCAGCATTGTTTAACCCCAGTATGGGTACAGTTTTAGCCAACTGCTTGATGTAACATGAAATGTATTTCTGTGCCCGCTCTATGATTTTGGCTGCCTGAAGTAATGACAGCTGTGTCGAAGACACCTGTGTCTGCTTGGTGAGGGCCTGGGTAACCACAATTTAATAGGAAAAGAAAAAAAAGATACTTTCTGGTTCAAATGGATAGGGAAGAACTGAAAGGTGCTATGCTGCTGGTTTGTGGGGAGTCAACTGGATCTGACTTTGCTAATATCATGTCACCATGGGGAACAGGACAATGTCCAGATGGCAACAGGAGTTTCGGTTACAAAGGTCCTCATAGAGGTGGTGTTGGCTGGACCGGGTGAGACTCTCTGAATCTTCCTGTATTGCATGGTTCTTGTATCCAGCTGGTCTGTGCTCCTTGGGACCACTCCTGCATGTGCATGATCCATCCCCAGTGATTATACTGAGCTACATATAAAACATCTCCTAGGTACCATATAAAAGTCTGTCCTAAATGATCATTCCTGCATCTGCAGGAAGTTTCTTCTGACTCCTTACCAAGTGACTGGCTACTTACAAGTTTCCTGTGACTACCTGCAATCTATGTAGAGGTGGATCAATTCTGCAGCCTTGGAGTCTCTGGAAGGGCCAGATTCTCTGCTCCAGATGTTAATCAGCACATTGAAACACACAGGGCCAGGTCTGGGCACAACGGGGCCTGAAGAAATCTACAGAGATGTCCAAATTCCATATTGAGAGAACTATTTAGTCAAATACTTAATTGAGATAGGGAACTAGGAGTTGAACTGACCAGTTTGTCTCTGGTTAGTTCACTATTTCATTTCAGTCTAATGTAGCATCTATGCAGATGCCTAGGTGCAGTTCCTGGATATCCCAGGAAGAGATCCTTCTTAGTTTAATGGTAACAAAAAATGTATTCCATTATTAAAATGTCCCTAAAAAGCAATGAACCAAAAATAAAAGAAAAACGATGACACATATTCTTGCTTCTTATCCGGCTAGATAGAATCTATGATTCATATTAAAAATTCACACTCGTATTACTGGTAATAAGTAATGAAAAAAAAAAAAGTCCATGGATTTAAGCAAGCATCTGAAAAGCTACTTTTGACAAGAGTAGAAAAATTACTGTATGTCTTCAGAGCAATGCTGAAGTATTGGTGTAAGTATGTCTATCATACCTTTTCCACTCCAAGGCATGCATATCTGACATTCAGATTATGAGGCACTTTGGTATGTAACCTAAAGGAGTGTGGAGGTCAGGAATGAAAATTATTTCCCTGGTTAAAAGCACCTCAGATGATATTTGGCTTACTTGTAACATTTATAGTATTTGCAAATTTCTCAGTAGAAAGATGAGCTACCAAGAAAATAGCCTTCCCAAAGGAGTAATATTTAAAATCTAAGCCATGAAGGTCAGTTTTAAACAAAACAAAAAAAAACCCAGCATAAGAATACACAGAGAAAAAAACCCCAAGCACTAGACTTAGTTTTGTACTTCTAGTCTCATTTTATGCTAAAGCACAATGACACTTTTGAGCTTAAAGCACAATGAACCTGTTACTTAAAAATACAAATAGTATTTCCTCCCTGTCCAGGTTACAATCAGACAGGGCTGTAAAGCCTTAGCTTGTGCTTGGGTCTGATTTCATGGCCACAGTGTGAAGCTTTCACAGTAACCACACAGCTGGTGAAGCCCTGTGCTGTAACGCTAGCTGGCAGCCCACTGGAGTGAGCACAAAGATGTGGGTCAGCACAGGCCAGCTATTTTTCAGGAAGTTCTTCAGGCCTGATCCAGACTCCATTAAAACAATGAAAATCACCTACTGGTTTCAGTTTACTTGAGGCGAGGCTATCACTCTGTTGCAATTGCTGCTCTCCCTTTGGGTCCCCCCAGTGATGACAACCAGTGAGTTGGCAGAAAGAGGTTCTGTCCTTGTCTACTACTGTCATAAGAGGCTTGTAACTGGGGTCAAGCTCAAAGGAAATCTCTGAATCCGTGTTTTTATTAATTTAGAAATGCTTGGGGCTGCAACATACTCCTACTGAAGCCTGTGACAGTTTGTCAATTGAAATAGGAACAGGAAGGTTGATGCTCGTGCTTCTTACTCTTCATTGACAAATCTGACATGCAGGCTTTCTGCATCAAGCAATGAACTATTTTAGATAGAAAAGAATTATAATATATGTTAATGAAGGCACCCACACATATGCACATGCTTTAGGTGTAGTTATCAGATTGCCCACTTAGTGAGTGAAGAGCAAGAGCTCTTATGAGGTTGGGTTTTTTGTATTATTGGAGATTTGGCGTCTTGTAGTGGGGTGATTTAAATGGGTGATAGTTTACAAATACCAGACAGAGGTTAGCAGAGAGGAGACTGGACACTACATAGAATCAAGAGCTGCATGTGTCACTGCTGTACCCCATTTATCAAAGGCTTAAGTGAATAAAATCACAAGAGAAAGCAGTATCCTTCTATGAGTTTAAATAACAATTCTGGGATGCTTTTAGGCAAAATGTCCAGAAATTAAGTGCCTTTACCTGTTTTATCTAATTCAATTTTTCAGAGGAGCAGCAACTTGGGGGAGCTGGGATCACTATTCAGATTAAAGCATTACTTTAAATTTCAAAAGAAATGGCTGAAAGTGTACCACACCCACACAGTACCAAGTAATGGTGCTTTGATTGTGTCACCTGTAACTGAGGTCTTTTCCACCAAGACCTTAAATGTCTTTCTTCTGCTCCTTTTTTTTGGCATTCAGTGCTGTGCATTTGGCTGCCAGATCAGCCTGCTGCCTGCAAAAAAACCCCACAACTTCCAGCACTGAAGTATTTTTCTTAGTAAAATTTAACTTTCTTGTTAAGAAACATTGTTACTTGAGGTTTCAGTATGATATTTGTGTAAAAATTGTTGAGATGAGTGCCCTGTATCTCCTCTGGTAGTGTTGCAAAATATTTAGTTTGGATTTTATCACAAAACACTTCACTGAAAATGTTACTCTAACATGCAATTTGCAGGGTTACTCCTGTCGTTAATTCTCCTGTAATATGGGAAAGACATGGGAGAATTGTTTTACTAGTTGAAGAGAAAAGCAACCTGTTGCTCCAGTCCAGCCCTTGATGTGGGTACTATGACAGCGACAGGTCATTGCCAACTGCAATTAACTTAAATCAGTGTTCAAGTCCTTCTAGTCTGCACAGCACAGACTGTCACCATCTCTCACCTTGCCTTTTGAGGCAGCTGGAGTCAGTCTCAGTGGATCTGTGTCAGTTCACACTGGCTGATCAGGTCTCTCAGAAGCAAAAACAACATAAAAAACCCTCACAAACCCAGGCTTCTCAAATGTGGTGAGTACTACAGCAGCTTCAGCCCTGCTTTGGCTGGATTTAATATCAGAGGAAGTATTGGCTTCTATTTTTATGCAGCTTGCTTTCAAAAAGAAAAAGAATAAAAGTTAACCCATTCAGCCTAATATTTTAAAAACTTCTTTACTATGCAAATAGTAAACCCACTGCACATAGCATGTTGCTCTGCTCACTCCCATCATCTCCTACCGAGCACTTGGTTGCATTGTGCTTCATTATGAATGGTCTCCAAAAAGCCCATTTTACTGTACTATGAAGTGACTCACATCACACAGAAGCTCTGACAACTCGCCCTGGGTACTGGAGTCACATGGTGTGGTATTAGGCAGTGACTCATTTCATATTGTACTCGGTGCTGAGATCTGACTCACAGGGAGCTGTGCAACGAGCGGGCTGACATTGTACTGGTCCGAACTCCGGTTGGAACCGGGATGACTCACCCGGCAGAGCGGTAAGTAGTGATTCACCTACCGCTTCCTATTGATTCCGACTGTCGCGATTCACTTCGGGTTGTACTACGCTGGCATCCGGCTGCTCTGGCACCCTGGCAGCTGCCCTCTGCCCTGCACGCCCAGCTCTACTGCCCAGTGGAGCAGGGTCAGCCAGGAGTGGTACCAAAGACGATTTAAAGCTGAAGGAAGGTACGCTGGTGTTTCGGTCGTGCCACACTCTGGACTTACTTCACAGGATCAAAGAATGACTTGGGTTGGAAGGGACCTTAAAGATCATCTAGTTCCAACACCCCTGCATGGGTAGCGACACCTCTCAGTAGACCAGGTTCAGTGTCCCATCCAACCTGTCCTTGAACACTTCCAGGGAGGGGGCATCCACAACCTTCTTGGGCAACCTGTTCCAGTGTCTCACCACCCTTACACTAAAGAATTTCTTCCCAATATCCAACCTAAATCTACCCTCTTCCAGTTTTAAACCATTACCCCTCATCCAATCACTACACACCCTAGTAAAAAGCCTCTCCCCAGCTTTCCTGTAGGCCCCCTTCAGGCACTGGAAGGCCGCTATAAGGTCTCCCCAGAGCCTTCTCTTCTCCAGGCTTAACAGCCCCAACTCTCTCAGCCTGTTTTTGTAGGAGAGGTGCTCCAGCCTTCTGATCATCTTCGTGGCCCTCGCCCTTCTTTGCTTCACCGGGCTATGACAAATTTTTAAACATGTCAATAAACAGAAAGTGAAAAGTAATGAAGCTCTAGCAAAGGCTGCTCTGTTGCTTCTGCATGCCAGGAGATCTCCACAGGACTTCCAAGACCTGCTGCCTCCTTGGGATAACTTTTAGTGATGAAAAGAGGGGATTCATTTTGAGAAGTGACTGAGTACTGGCAGCTGCCTGTGCTTCAAGTTCATAAACTTGTGACCTGGGCACCAGGAGATACACAAACCTTATACTCTGAAAACTCTTTCCTAGTGGTACTTTAAACTGAGTCCTCAAACATCACTACTCACTCTGAAAAACTCTTTCCAAAGGATCAAAAGCTGTGTAACAGCTGAGGCAACACTTCCATGCTTAAGTATTTAAGACCCAGAGTAAGGATATCAAGAACAAGTACTGATATGGAGGGGATGTACATAAGAAATTCATGGGGAAATAAAGTAACTGCTCTTTCATGTTAGAGCACTTTACAAAACACAGTGCTACTTTTACACTCAGCTGGCTTAACCATGCTTTTACTTTAGAAAGGCACCCTGAATTTTAGCATGGCAGTCCTAATTTTAACCTGACCACAACCAGGACTCTCCTAGCTGATGGTGATTTTGGTGCTTCATTTAGTTGAGCTAGTGCTTCCTGTTTTTTGGTCCTGTAGGGTAGCAGTGGTGTAACTGGCACCACGCTACGTAGCTCAGCGGAGCGCGGGAGCTGCTGCTGCTCTGTGCACTGGGCACAGAGGTACAAGGAGACCCCTCCCTGGGACATCACAGCCACAGCACAGTATGAAAAGTTCTAAGCTTATGTTTTTCAACAGCAGAAAGCAAACAACGGAACAGCTGCATCAAGTAAATGACATTGGTATTAAATTACTGTAACGCTTACTCGCATGGGCAAGGATAACCTTATTTCACTTTCTGCAGTTGTGTCCAGTTTTCATGACCTGCCCTTCTTACCTACTGACATGTAACTAGTGACAGAGTGTAGAACGAGCTCCTTCTCACCCAAGGGTGGGAGCACGAAGGGGCAGACTGATACTGGAAGAGTCTGTGTGGAAACCCTCGCGTGTTGCTACTCATCTCTCTAACTTCGCAGGGGAGCCGAGGTGCGGTGGCTTCGGTGACGAAGGGGCGGCGCGGGGTGACGGATGCTGGCTGATCTTCACCCTCACTTGGGAAAAGAGGCGGAAGGGCCCCCGGAGGCGCGGCGGGAGCCCAGCCGAGGTGGTACCCCCGCTGGGGTGAGGGCAGCGCGCCCCGGGGAGCGGCGACAGCGGCGGGGCCGAGACCACTGGGGAAGGTCGCCGTCCTCACTCCGGGGCCAGGGGCATCCTGGTGCTACCCCGGCCCCGCGCTGGGGACCCAGTGGGAGCGGAGCCGGGAG
>NW_009970725.1:927041-955214 GCF_000747805.2 Chaetura pelagica
CATCACGGGGGGGGCAGGCGGGCGCTCTCACAGCCCAGCCCCGAGCGGAACCCCTCGACTGCGATGCACATCTGGGGGAGGCAGACTTAATCCCCAGCGGTCGGTCCCTGCCAGGTCAGGGCTGCCGCTCCCCTTTCCCCCAGGTGTTTTTAACTTTTCTAAGCCAGCCCTTCAGGTGAGGAGCAGAAGAGACTTCTCGTCCCCAGTCGGTGCCTTTTGGGGTTCAGAGCTGGACAAAATGCCGGAGGAGCACAGGGGCGAGGGTGGCTGCTGCCAACCCACACGCAAAGTGCACCCCACAACCCAAAACCCTCCGGCCCTCTGGGCCGCCCCGTCGGCGGGAGGAGCTGGGGCGGGCGCAAGTCCCGAGCGGCCCCCGCCCCCCGCCCCGGCGCTGTCCAGGGTCCTGAAACCGCCCCGGCTGGCTCAGCTCGCCCACTTCCGTCTGGCCGCGGCAGGGCAGCGGGACCCTTCCCGCTCAGTGCCATAGTCCTATCGAGAGGAATTCACCTCACTGGAGTATGAGCCCGCAAGAGGAATAGACAGAAATCGCTGCCATTCGGTCCCTGGAGGCTTTTTTCTCTAGCAGAGGTTTCTACTTGTTCCCGTTCAGGGCTCCATTTTCTTGCCAAGACCCCAGTCCTTCCCCAAAACCTCTTCCCCGTTCCTGGCCCACAAGCCTTCTCTCGGCATCAAAAAGTGAGGGAGGAACTGAAGTCTGCACAGTGTGAAGAAAGCCCTTCCTATGGGGATGGTGCTGCCCTTGAAGCCCAGAGCCACTGCTGCTGCGATGGGAGAACAGGGTTGTGGTGCTGTTGGGGACACAGGAAGGTGCTTGGTAGAGCTGAGACCTATGGGGAAAAGCTGCCATTCCTGCACGTGTGGAGAGCTTGCTGTTGCTTAGCAGCAGAAAGTTCCCCTAGGTCTGTTCAGAGAGGTGAACTGGGGCAGAAGCTGGACAGTGTTCCCAGGAGAGCAGAAAAATGAGAAAGATTGGTTCCTGTCTCACACTCCCACATAGCATTTCTCCTGCCCAGTGGCAAGGAGACTTTCTGCAAATCTCTGCCTTTTTGGTAATGGCACAAAGCACATGTCTGGGATGTTAAATATACTTCTGTGCTGCATTACAATTGTCAAGGCCCAGACAGGACCTCTGGAGATATTATAGACTTGACAATTAGAATTAAATTATACTGCCTCACTACCAGGCAGGCAAAAAGGGAAGAAAGTCTCAGTAGGTGTACCAAGGTGGTTCTTTATGTGTTCTGAGACCAAGATCAAAGCTCCTATTAACACCACTGGCCTTTGAATTCAGCCCCTAGTCACTGTGCCAGGAAGGGTAATAATTTCTCAGACCAGTGAGTGGATGTGACTCCCCTAAGCCCTCTTTAGACTACCATCCATGGTGGCTTTCTGAATCTTGAATGCTTGAAAAAGTGCAGGTTTAAAATGCTGGCATAGTGTAACCCCTTTGGAAAGTATAGTCTTGCTCCATTTCTCTCAGGAGGATCATGATCAACTAACACTTTATTCAAGATGGCTGTTCTTTTCGACATGAATGATGCATAGTGATAGTGCAATTGTATAAAAAGATGGTTCTTATGCTCCCAAGCATGAACAGTGTTAGATAAACAAAGCCATCTAAGCTGAGCATCTTCCAGTTCTTGGTGTTTGTAGACAACTCTACCTAATTCTGTAACCAGATACTTCTGCATCATTGCCTATGTACACCAACACCTAAATCCTGAAACAGCTGAGTGCCTTGAAGGTCTAAAGTCCTCTGAAGATTGGTGAAATAGGCACCATCTTTTCCTTTCTGCCTGAATAATGGATGCAGGCTGATGTCCATCTGCATAAGATAGAATGGCATAAACAAGTGCTTAGACTTCATTGAAATGCGGTTCAAAGTTGCTGGACTTCTAAGAGCTGAGAGACATGGAATGAACCCTTTTCTCTGCCTAAAAGGAATTTGAGCATGCATGTCTAGTGTGAAAGAAAATTCCTTTGGTTATCAGAGTAGTTGGCTCTGGGCGTGCATGACTGTGATTGCACCCTTAGTGCCCACTCCTACCCCACTTTTTACAGGCTAATTCCACTTCACTAGGACAGAGAAAAAGCAACATGTGTACATTTGGCAATCTTGTTAAGCATGAGAGTATTTGGCCTGGGTCACGTTTCTGTTCAAAAAAATACTGCATGTTAAATGGAGTGTGTACACATGAACTGTGTATTTAATGAAATTATCCCATTCCACCTCAATATGAGGAAGAACTTTTGTACTGTGAGGAGTACGGAGCACTGGAACAGGCTCCCCAGAGAGGTTGTGGAGTCTCCTTCTCTGGAGACTTTCAAGACCTTCTGGATGTCTTTCTGAGTGATCTGACCTAGTTTTTAAGGTCCTGTTCTGGCAGGGGAGTTGGACTTGATGATCTTCGGAGGTCCCTTCCAACCCCTAACATTCTGCAATTCTGTGATATAGAGGCAACTTCATTTAGAACATACAAGGTACATATTAAAGTTCCATATTGATATTAGCTACCAGTACATATGGTATTAGGAAAAAAAAAAAAAAATCATCTCTTTACTAGACCTTCCTGAACATTTCACATTAAGGCTACATAACTTCTTGATAAACTTTTAGGAGGAAGTCTATCCAGCACAGAGTAGTTTTCTTTTATCCTACATCAGAAAGGAATGGCTTTATCTGAGGGTGCCCTTCCTATTTAATATTGTCCCTTTGTACATTTCTTAGACTCCAGCCTCTCTCTACAGACTTGTTCAGTTACTATATTTTTCCTAATTTTGCCTTCATGGAAATTAAGAAACCTGTTATTGTTGTTATTAGTTTATTTTATTATTACTGAAAACTTGTATGGCTCCTTTTTAAAAAACTTTGTTCTTATGGAAAATGTTAAGAAGAGGTTATAAGACAGGCAATATCTGTACTTTAATAAAATTGTATACCAATACTGTTCTTGCAGTCACACTTCAAGGGATGACATAATGCACATATTAGCTCTTTTGGGGCCTGTTTGGCTTTATGGTGTTAGGATAGATTGCTGGGCCTCATACTTGAACTTCTCCTTGCCCAGGGAGAGGTCATTCACATTTGTGTGGTGGCCTATGGTTACTAGTCTATTTTAGTGTTTCCTGCTCACTTCAATTGTTAAATAGCGAGTTTCTAGATGGTTGAATGGAGCTGATTCATAGTGAATTAGGGAGCAATTCAAACAGAAAGTAAGAAGCCACTCTTCAAAATAAGCCATTTCTTAAAGAAGCCACTCTTCAAAATAAGCCATTTCTTACTACTTTCATTGACATGAAAGTGCACTTGTTACAAATCACTTCAAAGACTGGTAGGCTTTTCTGGGAGAGAAGGTATCTTCAGAAGTAAAATGAGTTCCCAGGGACTTTAGTTGAATTTCAACTTTATATATCAGCAGTATTCTACTATTTGCTTTATCTTATTCTTTAATAATCAATAAAATGCAAAAAGTTTATATATTTTTAAAATATGCATTTTAATTTACCATATTTTGAAGTGAACATAATGTCAGTGATATTATAGGAAACAGCTTTGTTGAACCTTTAAGTGTTTTTGTTATTTCAACATCAGTTTCTTACAGGTGTAAGTAACTTTTCTTAATGATTATATTAGTAATTAATTTCAAATAGGAGAAACAGGTTCAATGTTGATGGAAGGTAGAATAAACTGGAGTCTTCAAACATGTAAAAATAACCACAGAGCTGCATCGGGGCACAGAGCATTAACTTGTCCATACATGCAGGGATGCCTATTAGTATTTGATTTTTGACCAATATTAATAGCAATTTGCCAGTCAATTTGCCAGTAGAATTTACTTTGCCCAAGTTTGAAAGTCCCACTGGAAAGTTCCTCCCAATGCTGTGTCATTCATACTCTCAAGATGTAACTGTTCAGTAGCACATCTGTTGAGCACAGGGCTTCTCTAAGCCTTTTGCTGGAGGATTATGTTCCCTCAAGGTCTTATGCTAAAACCTGAGATTGCATTAGGGTAGGATTAATGCTTGAAAAATTACCAGAACGGTTAGACTTGCCTTAGATTTCAGTGCAGGCAGAATTGTTTGCTACCAATGGCTCTGCTTAGTACTTTGCTAGTTATTTCAGCATGGTACAGTTATTTTCTAGGATGATGTACTTTCTCAGATGTATGCTCTGCCAAGGCTCTCAGTTTCAGTATTTATTCAGTCAGCCTCTGCTCTGAGGTCTCAGGAAGTCTGGAAATGAGACTCTGCTGTCTCCACTCATAACCCTCTTCCTTTTCCACTCCTACATACCACATCTTGGTTACTTCTAAGGAAGAGGAAGCTTATAGAGAAAAAAAAATAATATTTGAGATGGAATTAAATACCATAAGTAAGGAGATGTTTTCCAGCAATAGGACTGAACACCAGGTTTTAGAGCATCAGAGCCAGCTCAGTGCTGGTTCGGCTCTCCATCCTGGCCCCGGTCCAGCTGGTGGATGCAGGCACCACGGGCTTTGTGAGCCCTCGGACTGAGTTCTGTGGCACAACTCATGTGCTTAAAATCCCTGATGACTCAGAGTTTCTGGCAGATTGACAAACTGCCCAGGAAGCTGGTGGCTTGGGCAAAGAAGGTCTCATTAGAAGTTGCAATGTGACACATACAAAAACGGAGCTGTTTGCTGAAGCACAACTGTGTTAAGGAACTGTCGTTCACCTCATTTGCTGTGTTTGGCAAATTGGAGCCTTGCTATATTCTGTCTGACCCTCTCACCTTATATATCTCAATAAATAGTTAAAAATGTAATCCCAACTACATATATATATATATATTTAATAAGAACTTCAACATACATCTCTAATTCTATCCCTTTCCTTTCCTTTCCTTTCCTTTCCTTTCCTTT
The DNA here is from genome assembly GCF_000747805.2 of Chaetura pelagica. Classification (NCBI taxonomy): domain Eukaryota; kingdom Metazoa; phylum Chordata; class Aves; order Apodiformes; family Apodidae; genus Chaetura; species Chaetura pelagica. The sequence goes on from NW_009970725.1 coordinate 931,949, forward strand.
CCTTTCCTTTCCTTTCCTTTCCTTTCCTTTCCTTTCCTTTCCTTTCCTTTCCTTTCCTTTCCTTTCCTTTCCTTTCCTTTCCTTTCCTTTCCTTTCCTTTCCTTTCCTTTCCTTTCCTTTCCTTTCCTTTCCTTTCCTTTCTTTTTTTTTTTTAAAATAAATTTTTTGTAACAAGCCTTTGATTTATTTGCCATCATTAAAAAAATTGCAGGTTTGTGTTGATAAAAAAAAAGCCCAACGAAACACATTCTCCCATCATAACAATGGTCTGTTAGTGCATGTCCCAGCGACATCATAGAACCTGTTCCAAAGGTCTGGGCAAAACGTTGACCAGAAAAAGAAGCTTCCACACAGAAAAACTGTTTCCAAGTGATGGAAAGCAGCTGCTCACTGACGCTCGTTACAAGGTTCCAGAAGGTGTCACTGTGCACCTACGATTTGAATGGGGAATCTCAACAGTTGACGGTTAGGTCCAAAGCACTATTCCTCCTTGTGCTATTAAGTGTCCTCTTCTCTGCTCATAGTGGAAATTATATCAACTAAAACAGGAGAAAAAATATTTTCCCCTTCTCGTGATTAGCAAAGGGAAAAAAAAATAATCTTAAATTTTCAATGGCATCTACAAGGTACCTATTCCACACAACCTAGTTATTACACTGGATCCTTGCCATACTGGCACTTGTTAAATAATAAATACAGTTAAATTAAAGAAGAAACAAAAAATGCAGTTTTTCGGTCGAGAAAGTAGTTTGTAGTTACATACCAGGGCTGATTCAGAAAGGAAGCTTAATGGGGCAATTTGGAATCAATGTTCCTGAACAGCTTGAGTTTTCAGAGTAGATCAAAGTGAGTCTGAAACCTGGGCTGCACAACATGGCTGCACAATAATATTCCAGCTTGACAAGATTCCTGAGGAAGCCATGGTGACTTCTGCCATTGAGTCTTCATCAGATTTTGGACCTTAGAGAATCTAGGGAAATGGAGTGTGCCTGGGGGGAAGGTGAGTGACTGCCATGTTAAAAGACTGATGGGAGAAAATATAACTCACTTGTAGGACATGGTGGAGAATATAAGAAGAGATCAGAGCTAAAATACACTAGAATTCATTTGAAAAAGAACAAAAGAATAACGAACAGACAACGAGAGACTGCTAAAGAGCATGAGGCTAAAAAGAATAGTATCAGAAACAAGAATGTTCTAGGCTGATAGCAAACTCTGTATTTGTCTCATTGCCATCTAGTTTGAGGTGGTAACCGGGAGTATTTCTCCAGCATCTTAAAAAGACATGTGAATGACAATGGGAGGAAGAGGAGTTGATCTGATAAGAATGATGGTGAGGAGAAGGTGTGAACAAACATATTTTGGAAATGGGAAAACGTCATGTGATATCTACCCCAGTATACTAAGTTATCAATGGTACCGAACAAGTACTGATTTTGAGAAGTCAGTTATGTAGATACCCCTGTGGAAAGGAGTGGAAAGGCCTGGGGCTTCCTTACAGAATCTCTTTAATCTTTCTTTCCAAGATGTCTTATAGTCTTACCCATATAGGAGTGCAAGCCTGGATTAGAGAGATGGTGACTGCAGAAAGCACAAATTACTGGCTAAATTTCACACTTACTTTAGGCTTAGGAAGAGACTGACAAATGGTGTCAGTTCCCAGGGCTCCCTTGAGACCACAGATACCAAATTACAGGTTATAGACACAGAGGACCTCAAGAAAAAATACAAAACAAACAAACAAACAAAAAACAACCACCAAAAAAACAAAAAAACCCCAACAAACCCAAAAAACAACAACCAATAAAAAAAGCTCAGAGCTACCAAGCTTTTGGGGAAGGCACTTGATATGTTCCTGTGAAACCACATTTCTCCTGTCTGACGCTCAGAGACTCTAACACTCTCTTCTACAACCTGGACCTTTTCCTCTGGCCATTCTGCTGTCTGTCATGTTTCCCTGCAATTGGAAATACACTGCACTTTGCTGTGGACTCTAGAAGTGTCCTGGGAGAGGAAAAACAGCAGTCTGATGGGTAGAAATTTGGACAAACCTATTTTTATATCCCATCTTTATGCACTGTTGTTCAAACAACAGATCACACTAGTGGTGGTGTTCTCTATGTTACACAACTGTTTTGAAAGATCATGTCTTTCTCTTGGGTGGATGAAATGTCCCTCCAACCTCCTTTCAAATCTCCTGACTGAACACAGAAAAGGCAAAGTGGGACTGAAAGTATCCTGTCTGCAACAGCCTATACTTTCTTCTCTGGTCTGTAACACCTTTAGCTTATTTCTCCTGATAATTTAGAAAAGCCTAATAAGAATTCAGAGGAGTTTGTTTTTTCTTTCTGTTTAAAGTTTGCCTGCTTAGAATCCAGTATGATACTTGAGAGAACACAGGGGTTTTTTATGAGTTTGAAACAATTTAATAGTCTGAGCTTGCTGCTGTTGGTCAGGTAACTCATTCAAGCAGATGCACTTAAATGAAGCACATGCATTTATCTGCACAGGGTCTGTATGAACGGAATAAACACAGTGCAGTGCGGAAGGCCAGTCTGTGATAAAAATAGCAACCATCTTCCAGAATCAAAAGTTTCAGTGAACGCAGTGAAATGACAGTTTGAAGAAATGTCCCTGGCATTTGAGGTTGTGACTCACTTAGGTGTGACTCACTTTATCAGTTTTCTCATTGGCAAACTAGCCAACTATTCCATGCCAAACCAGGCAGCTCCTGGTTTATTGCGGTCTGTTCTTACCTTTAACAGTCAAAACAGTATTTTAGATTAGCTGTATTTTGAGAACAACACTAAAAGTATAATATTGAGGGTAATTAGCCTCCTGAGCTGTTTCCAACCACATCTGGTGGTAGGATGAAGGTCTATTAGGTTAAAGATCTCAACATCTAAGTTCCTGAAAGTTTCATTGGAATCGGCTCCCAGCACAGGAACAGGCTGTGGGAAAAACCAAGCATTCTCAGACACCAAAGTCAACCTGTAAGCAGGCATAGACCCACTGCAAGCAGGGCTTCACCAGCTCACCTGCTCACAGATCCTTGTTGTTTCCCAAGTGTTGTTTCTTTCAGCACACCTTTTGGATGTGTCTGATGGAAAAATAACTTTCTGCCTACCTCAGAGTAATGTTTTGATGCCTGTGGTGAAATGTAGTCACTTATATTGTACATAAACAAGGTACTTTCATTCCCTGTGGGGCTTCTGGGAGAAGAGTGATGGTCTCCCCTTGCATTTCCTGGCCTGGTGGTGCTTTGACGTTAACCTACTCTCAGGAAGATGCATCTAGCTGTCACCTAGCAGCCTGGAGTTAGGCTTTGAAATTAAGATATTTGTGGTAGGATATTCTGATCTCTTTTTGCATCTTTCTTTTGACCGGATTATAAAGATATGCAAAAAAAAGACATGAAAAAAAAAAAAAGGAAAAAAAAGGAGCAAGAAGCTGTCTTGTCATTGCACAGAAGGGGCCAGAAGAGTGTAGGACTGATTAATCTTTAATGGCTTGAAAGAAACATTTATTTTCCCCTAAGAGTCTTTTTTTTTTTCTTTTGTGGAAAGAAATTGCTGTGCAAATGCATGTATATGATTCACCCCTTCTGTGTCTTTGCATCACTCTTGGAAAATGCATATCAAGTAGCATATATGCAAACAGACAAGGAGAAGGAGTAAATTGCTCTTCATACTATATATACAACAAGGAATATTGGATTTAAACTGCAGATAGGGATATTTAGGTTAAATGTGGGATTTTAAGGGTAGGATGGTGAAGCACTGGAGTGGGCTGTTAACACTGTGGCATCTGTGACAGTGAGGTTTCAAAAAGCAGGCAATGTAAATCTGTGCCAGGAAGGGCGTGGGGATGGTTGACATTAGCAGCAAAGATCAGACGACACCTTCAAGCTCCCACCCCGAACGTGTCTTTGATGATATTGCACCCCACATCATTCTCCTGGTCACTGGAAGGATTAGTTAATTAGAGCAGACAGGCTGATACCTCCAACCTGGGCATGACTTATTCAGGCACTTTGGAATTCCCCTGTGATGGTGTGCTCCCCACCCCAGTAACCTGACCTTTATCTCCTGCAACCCTGCTCAAGAGATAACCACCAGTGGAGGCTATAATGGATGTGGCTGGTCATGACAGCTACATCCTGCTCAAGGTGGATTTGGGGGAGACAGATAACATCCTTCTGGTCACTGGAAGGATTTTGTAATTAGAGCAGACTAGCTGATACCTGCAACCCGGGCATGACTTATTCTGGTACTTAGGATTGGATCCAGCTGCACTTAGACTCCTCTCTGAGAAGGATTTTAGAAAGAAAGTGGGTCTACTCTGAACCTTGTAACTCAATGGGAGGGTCCCACTGGCAGTTTTAGCTGATCTGTCCTCTCTGCAGTAAGGAATCAAGTGCACCTTGCCATAGAATCTTGTGAAACCACTGTTGCATTTACTAACTTTGTTAAATCACTGTTTTATATCAATAAACACATTGCTACTTCTCTCTTATGAGTGAAGTGCATCACTCCATCCACAACACTCTGACACTTCGAAATCTGAGCTGAAAATTAACCACACCACAGTTCCTCTTTCACTTGGACATGCGGTGTATTGGAAATAAAACAGGGTGTGATGGGAACACTGTGCTCAGGTGGTCTCTACCACATGATGACCTCTAAGAGAAACCATAGATCAGAGCAACACTAACTGTATTATCACTCTGCGGCTGGTGTTGCACAAAGTATTCATTTTAGTATTGCATTTTACCAGAAATAATTTCCTTACATCAGTCTGGGTGTGAGAGACATTTCATGGAGCACAGGTCAATTTCTTCTCACCCACAGATATGCAAACTAGCTGCCTTTTTAAGAAAGCCCCCTATTATCTTCTACCTAAACTGTTGACTCTTGCTGGTGGATGGATACCCTAAATAAATATATATTTGCAGATCCGAAGTTACCCACAACTTAAATTAGTTGATTTAGATTTAGGCTGAATGGGTTATTTCTTAACCAGCAAGACATTTTTTTCCTCTTAAAGAAAGTCAACTCACAGGAAATGAGAACTGTCTCTGTGATTCAGACCAGTCTAGGATTGTGCTGCTGAAAAATTTTCAAAACTACGGTACAATAAAGAGTTTATTTTGGCTTTTGTATCCATTAAATTCTTTTTGACAGCAATATCCTAATCAGCCCAGGATTCTGTATTTTTCCATTTCAAAGATGCACAGGTGAAAAGGAAGTTTTAGGGCTATTTCAAAGGTAAAATATGTAAATCACTAAATTGGAAAAACACATGATTGCAAATTAGTGCCAATTACCTCTGAGGATTAGAAAATTTGCATACAATTAATATGCAAGTAGTCCATCCATTATTGTATAGCACGTTATTATTCTGACACCTTTCACAGAAGAATGCCCTCTGATTGCTCTCTGCACAACTATTTTTGGCTCACAGACAACACTGAGGAACACAGCTAGTTACTCTCAGAACAGTGTTTCTAGATTAAAAAAAAATCTGTTATGACTTAAAAAAATATTATTATGCCATGTAATTACTGAAAGATACTGTGAAGAGCTCTTTGCTTCACAGAACAGTTGAGGTTGGAAGGGGCCTCTGCAGATTGTCTAGTCCAACCTTCTGCTCTCAGGCTTCCTTGGACCATGCCTAGCAGGGTTTGACATCTCTGACTTTGCAGCTTCTCTGGGCAACCTGTCCCACTGTTCAACCACCCCCACAGCAAAGAAAACAAACAATTTTCTCTGCCTGATAGAATAATTCCTGCATAAACCACGTTCATCTGTTCTTACAGTCATGTATTATGCTAAAGATTACAGCCTATTCTTTTTTAAAGGAGTTATGTTTCATGGATTGAGCTTCCTGGACATTCTACGCTGAGGGCATTCACAGGAGACATGGGGAGAATAAAAAAACAGACCAAACATTAAAAGTTTCTGCAAGGCTGCCCAGGGATAGCAAGCAAGCAGTGAAAATGAGTCCTATCCACCAATATTAGCTAAACCAGTAGCTCATTTCATGTCTTGCAGGGTTAGGCCTGCTGAAGGCTGCCCCATTCACAGCACATTGTGCTTCTCCATGACTCCCAGCAGGACCCACAGAGCTGAATTAGGCACCAGCACCTGCTCCCTCATCCTGTATGGACAGAGCTGGTATTCAAACACACCATCCAAAAAACACCAACGCACTGCATGGGGAGCTGCCTCATGGGGACAAATGCCCAGTTGCAGGAAATGGCATTTATGCTGCATCTTCCAGAGGAAAGTCTGGCCCTGATTTGGCACTGGATGTGCACCACTCTTCCCTTGGGAGCTACAGCTCCAGATACCACCCATGTTTGTTGGAGGTATGGGCTCAGATCATTCTTCCATTCTGAATGTTCACAGGTTGACCTCCTGGGCTGGTGGCCCAGCTGCTGGACGTGGTCTGGCAGTTTCAGCTTTCAGAATTACCCCCCCCTCAGCAGTTAGAGGGGAAAGAGGATAATTTGCAAAACTAGATGTGAGGGACCTCCCTGCGGATTTTGGTCTGGGCCTCACTGAATACCTGCTAAAAAGGAAAACAGAAGTATTTCTCTTTGAATTTCAGACTCTTGTGTGTTAAGTACCTTACACACAGTAAAGCATCACCACTCCCTCTATACAAGGAATATTAAATTACTATACAACAAAGAATGCCTCCAACACAAATGCTATCCTTCTCACAGACATGTGGCAGTAGACAGTCAGGCTGTTCTGGTGTGTGTGTGGTTTCAAGTCAATTCATGGGAAGGTTCTGCACCTGGAATTCCCATGATTTGGGCAACAACAGTAAGTGCTGGGCTGTCAAATGAGAAATCACTCCTCAGTCCTGTGTCAGGACAGGGAGGTATAATGTCAGGAGTGCATCTGGGTCTGTGGTTCACAAATAAAAGAAGAGGCCTACCTCTAATCTAATTTGGTGTTTCTGCCGATGGCCAGTCCTCCAGTACAGTAGCTTTTTGAACCCTATCCCTATGTACTCAGTTCTGCTCATACATACTCAGACACCTCATCCCCAGCTCAGTCTCATGGGCTCTAGGGGACACCAGAGCACATCAATGCTGCACGCAGTGATGCTGGTCACTGGGGTGTCCACGGTCTGTTGTGGATTGTGCTGGTTTTATTTATGAGAATAATTATTTAATAGGTATTAATGCTTGTTTGGGATTCCAGTCCCATACTTTTAACTTACTGGTTTGTTTTACTTCCCTCACCCAATCTAGAAAACTGTAGGAGCTTTACCTGACCAGCAGATTTGTACTCTGATTAATGTCAATCCTTAAAAGACAGAACATCTACTATATAGTGTTATAGTTAAGCTAAAACATCTCCTACTTCAGATGACCAGAGGAAATGGAGGACCCTAGCCCCCCCAAATAACTAGTACAGTCTTTTTCACAGCATGAATGACCTGACCCTAAGAAGACCTGGTATGGAGTAACCGTCAAATGCTGCCTCCTGCGCCCCAGAAGTGCATTGGGACTTCTGAAAGTAGTAATTCATTAAACAAGTTCTTCCTTGGAGGAATTCTCTTGCAAACAAGAGATACTACTTCCAGTTTCTAACTAACCCCTCTTGCAGGGTTGGGGGCTGACAGGTCTTAATCCTCCTAATAGGTCTGCTAACTATCTTTTCCTGGACACAATAGGTCTCAAAAGGATTGATACTATAGGATTGATACACTCTGTAAAAATATGCAGGAGTAGCCCTTTCTTAACATTTGAGGGACAAGATCCTTGTTATAATGGATACATGTCAAGAAAACAAAATTAAGTAACCAGCACAGAGATCACAGAGAGATAATGTTCTTCAGCTTGTCCTAGAAACAATTGTGCTTACCTTTAAAACCAACTGCATATTATTTTACCTCATTATCTCATTCTATAACTATTCAGCAAACTGCAATATTCCTCTTTTTTCTCCCAGAATTCTGTCTCTCTTTGAAATGTTTCTCCTGAATAAAACAGATGATCAAACATGTCTCAAATTTTACATCTGCTGTGTAATAATAACTCTTTTGGCAAAGACTGTTAGCTGCCAAGTGATTCAATCCACAGCCACACAGTTTGCATCCCCCATCTCAAACATAAGAATTAGATAAGATGTGACTGTGTTTCAGACTATTTAACTAAGCACAGCACCTGTTCAAAAGAACAGAAAGAATTTATTCTTGGTATAAGTCACTGCTTGGTTTGTTCCTAACACCATATGATACAACCACAAGCTTTTAAGACACACAAATGCTACCACAACTAAGTATGAAAAAGACTTTGCCAAATAAACAATCCTGGCATGAAAATATATTTGTGAGGGATTATACTGACTGAAGAGGGGAGCATATTTACTAATATCGGGACTTTTTCTACTCTTATAAAATATAAATACAATATCTGAATTCAGAGGGACTGTTAACAGTGAGAGCAACTAATGTCTGACAGCATTCATCACCTGAAGGCACCAGAGTACTTGGCAAAGCAGTACAATCATTCAACTGGCATGCTGTCCTTTGCAAATAACATCTTTTATGATTTTTGACCTTTCTGGAGTTGTTTGTGAATGGATCCTTATTTTATCAGACAAATCACAATTCATAGCAGTTGCCAAATAATTTAAATAATCTGTGCATAGTGAATAGTGATTTCCATATTACATACAGTTCATGGCATAATGCTTGACATCTCCAAACCCAAAGGATTTCTGCAGAGTTGAGATTAGATAGACAAAGGAAAAAGGATGCTATACTTTCCCTGAGCTGCTCCTCCAGACAGTGTCCTTGTGGCAATTTCAGTTTCTGCCTGCTGTCCCACACAGATCTCACATGGGTAGGACTTGGCAAGCAGAAAGGCAATGCTGAGGTAAGGGAAGCTTCAGCCCTCAGGCTGATATTAAAAGAATCTTAACTTCTGCTCTCTGCCTTCCCTCAGCACACACCTTCTCACTTCACACTACGCTTTTCTTCACCTCTCTACTCCATGCCTTGGGGAACAGAGGAATTACAGTCCTTATTGGTAAGGTAAATCTCTACAGGAGCTGGAAAGGATTCTGCTTGCCAGGGAGCAGCAAGAACCAGGCTGCTCTCTCAGGGAAGCTGAAATGGAAGCCACAGGGACCCTACAGCCCATTCCACAGCACTTGAGCAAGGCAAATGGGACCAACACAGAGATGGCCCAGGCAAGTTTCAGATCATAAGGCAGTTTCACAGCAAGGTGGAAGTCATCCCCAGCCCCCATCAGGTCCCACAATCACCAGGCAAGCAGACACTGACAAGGGACAGCCCAGATCAAGCCAGGAAGTCAGCCCAGGGTATGGGTTAAAGTCTCAACCAGATGGCTCCATCCCCTAGGGAGGCATAGCTGTCCCCCAGCTAGAAACCAGAACCCCCTCAGCACAGCTCAGGGATGACACTGCCAGGGTTGAGCTTAAATAGAGCTGCTGAGTCCACAAGTGATGGTGGAGGCCACAGGTGAGGCTGATCAAGGCCATTAATGCTTATTAGTGTCCTCAGAGCCCTGACACTGCTGTAATTTGTCCAGTTACCTCTTGTCTGTTGGGGTATTTCTTGTGTAAAACCAATCAAACCTGAAGCCTGTATGCTTAGAAATCATAATTATCTTAAAGAAGTGAAATGAGTCCTATCCAGATGTAATCTGGATGTGAGCAAATATGTGGCATCTTCGTAGAGAACATTATCATCCTCTTCTGAGAAATGATGGCAATGAGCTCCATGTAACAGGACTTTAGCCAAATTTTGTCATTAGGAAAGTATTGTGATCTATTTGCAACCTCTCATTATCTCCCTGTGCAGTGTCATTTTTCTGGGTTGTTCATTTAGTCAACTGGCAAAAAAGTACATTGGGAGCACATGAAAATGGATCCATGCTAGCTCTGGGCTAAGTAACTCCTTGCCTGTTTGTGCTGAGGCTTGTAAAAAGTTTATTCATTTTTGCTTTTTAGCATGTTTATAAATCAAGGTGTAAACATGTCGGAACGAAAGGCTTTTTAAGCAATGCAAATGGAGACTAGAAATAAACAACTCAATGAGTTTATTTCAATGTCATGAAGAGAATCTAAAAGCCCTTTAAATTCCATCTACCACTTTTCAAAAACATTTTTACTGTAATTCAGTTTCTCTCTGAAAGCATGTTCAAGAATCAATAAAGTAAATAATTCAAGTGCTCAGTTGAAAGCTTTAGTTTTGCTTTTTTAAAAATCCAAATGTATTTAATATTTCAACTTTGAAATATTAAATATTTTCATATATATATATAGCCACATTGAAATACATGGCTATGTGCTCTCGGATGCAGCAGCCACTCACAGAAGCATCAAATTCAAAACCTCACCTAAGGTGGAAGTGAACTTGGGAATAAATGAGGGCTGGGGAATCACTCATCAAAGTCTCTGTCAGTCAAGCAAATTTAGGGCTTTAAGGTCGTAGTTTGTCCATTGTGATCAGTGTCATGTACAGAAACACTGTACCAGATATCTGAACTTTCTGCAGGCTTCACTGTCAGCAGAAGAAAAAGGTCTGATGCGATCTTGCCTATTCTGGAAGTGTGACAAACTGGTCTTGAAACTTACAAATTTCTAGCTGATTTACTAAATCCTGGGAAATCATGTGAACCCTTTATTCTCTATGAGTTAAAAAGAAAAGTATTTCTCTCCTACATGAAGTAAAGCCTACAGCTGATTTTAATTCCCTAGCCTTAGGGCTGTACACACTTCTAGATGGGTGAGTTTTCTAACTTCCTATCACTAGCACAGTCCTTGTAGACTCAACATTGCTTACATTGTATATATGAAACGATCATCTGCTGATATGAAGTTCTGCAGACACATCCCCCTCGTGTGTAGCCTCAAAAGAGCTTCCCTATAACAGCAATTTCACCTCAGCTGAGCTCAACAAGCAGTTACAGAGCATCTCCTGGGCTGCCCATGCAGGCTGCCCCTGCTATCAGAGATGAGAGCCACACCTGTGGAGCTGCAGCATTTAGAAACTTAGGCACCAAACAAAGCAAATGGGACAGGCTTTGGGAAGACATGGGTCAGAAGGGAAGCTGGCAGCGCTGGTGTTTATGGGACTGTGAACAATAAGTGGCCCTGAACCTTGTAGTGTCATTTAGGTCACTCTGTAGATAAATCCTTTCACAGAGCAGAGAAATAATATGTTGTTCTATGTCAGGCCCCTGGCTCAGTCCTGTGCACTGTATTTTCAGAGGCTCAGCAACAAACTTCAATTTCAGGCAAGAGTGGTAAAAGCAATCACCAAGCTGAAAGGACCAATTCACTGGGGATGAATAATAACATGGCTAAGTGATAAATATCTAGGGACATGAGCTGTTAGGGACATGAGTTGTGAAGAACTCAGTGTACGAGTTTCAGAAGGTAAGACTACCAAGGGTTAAATTCAGGAGCCATTATGCCTTCGACCAAAGCCTCTCTGTTTTCAAGAGGTCCAAGAAGTCCCTAAGCTCATGTGCTAAATGGACAGTTAATGAGACAGAATGGCATGAAATACTGAAAGGAGTGTGCTTGGTTCATTATCAGAGTTTCCTGCTAGTGGCAAAGCAGGCTGAATATTTCCTCTCAGCAAAAGCAGTGAACATCATTTAGGATTTCTGATGAGTAAATTCTGCCCATTCAAATGAAATGTCTTCCTGGAAATGGATCTGCATTGGCTAAGGAGATGGGATGGAGAAGCTGATTCTTGCTTTAACTTGATTGTCTGTAGGGCAGATGTGGGAATGGCTTTTCCCCCTATCTTGCCTTTCACCAACACGCCAACAACCTCTACTAGCTGCCTTAGCTGCTCTCCACTCTGGTGCTAAGTCAAGTCTGAAAAACACCCAAACCTTGTGGTTTCAGGAGTGCGTGACTTTTCTATCGCGTTCTCTTCCCTGCCATGCACCAGGGTGCACCTCTACTGCAACAAAGTTTTAATAAGATATGGTTTCTTGCACCTGTCTCTCTTGCTCTGTTGAGTTGCACAGGAGAGTGCTGCTCTTCATACATAACATTGGTTCACTCCTCTAGCAGTTTTCAGGCTTCTGACCAAATCTAGAGGATACATGACTGTTGTTTTTAAGGAAAACAGTTCAACTCTACAGGTTCACTAGAGGTGATTTACTGTAACACTCTTACAGATTTTACTATTAGGCTGTGTTTGATTTTTTTGGGATATCTTCTTTTGTTAACTAGCAATAAAAATCACCTGAGGTAGTATCAGTAAAAAACACAGACCTCTGCCAAACACCATGAAGCAATGTGTTAATCCCTCAGCCTTTCAACCACAGATTAACTCCACAAAGTATGTATCATTTTTGGGAATTAGATGGATGTGTTTAGGATGTTGTTTGAAAGCAGACATTTAATAGGAAGGTGGATCACCACCCTTTCTGTCGCTGTGGTTGTATCATGCCAAGGAACACAGGGCAGAGGATGAGGCTCAGGAATAAAGGAAAATTACATGAACACTGATGTTTTAGTGACAAATAGTCTGTGGCTGTTAAACATGATGTATTAATAATTTCTTTCTGCGTCTTTCCAGATACACCATTTCCCCCCTCTTCAGGACATCTGGATAACCCCAGATTTTGTCTTACCTTGAAAATCCATTGTGCTGCCTTAATATCCTCTTCACTTTCATTTTGGAGGGTCTCCTTTGTTTGACAGTTGTCTGCATGGTAGCTTCGGGTCCTGAAGTAGAGCAAAACTTGCCTCCACATCGAGAAATAAAAAGGCTGTTCCTGAATCCAATTTGATAATGGCCTTTCTTGGAATAGCCCCGCTTTTATTTAACAATGAAACAAAACCAAATCCCAGACATTGGGCTGAATGACAACAACATAGAGATGGCTCGTCCTTACACCGGTGGGCGAACGTCAGGGCCTCTTGCAGCTTGCCAGTTCTTCCTGCAGCCTCCCCAGTTCTGGAGACAAACAGGATTATCTGCCCTCAGATATCTGTGGTGCCTCATCCCCTCAGCATCGTGCCAGCTTAGAGATTAGATTTACGACTTTGTAGGTTCTAGTAAGTTGCAAAGGAGGAAGACAGGAGCATAGCAGTTGAATATGTGTCAGTGAAACAGGCTGTGACAATCACCTCAGAGTGAATGCATTTAATTTACAACTTCAAGGAGAAAGCAACTCAGCACGTAGTTATGCTCTGCAGGCAGCATCAAGTCTGTCTTAGGTCAGTGGCACCTGTCAATCACATTTTTTCCTCAACGACTGAACAGATGGTCTACTGGTAATCCTTCCAGCCCCAATGAAAACACCACATGAGCAGCAGCCATCTCTGCGGATAGAGACAAGCTAAATATAAAAGCTAAGACTCCAGGTAGATTATTAATAGATTATTTCTCTTAGATTTATAAAGGGCTGCCAGGCCTTTGCTTCTGTTTGTCAACATTCACTCAATGATTTATTTTTGTACTTGCTTTTCACACTACAGATAGGAGAAACACAGGAAACTTAGGAGAAATAGTAAATTACTGTGAACCTTTCATTCAAATAATTATTTAAACTCATTTATAGCTCTGGATATTAGCAATGCTGTTGTAATTAGAGCTAAGCAAACAATAATGACAAAGCATTCAGGAGCATGTTAAAATACCTTATCCTGGAGATGGCAAAGAGCCAAGCTCACACATATGTCAGTGTTCACTGAGAAGAATCTATCTTTTAATATATTCATCATTTCAAAGTGCTTCCAGTTTTAATAATTTGATATTTTTAGTCAGTATTTTTATTAGAATTAGCTGAAACTTCCAAACGAGAAGTTCCTATAAACAGGGAGCCAAGAGAGTTTCCATTTTGAAAGTGTCTGATGGGATTTTCTATCTATTTTGAAAGTTTACAACATCTTTTTCCAAGTTGAAAAATATGTCTAACCCAACTTTTTTTTTTTTTTTCCTGGTAAGAGACAAAAGTTTTGAAATTCAGCATTGTAGATATAAGGTAGTAATAGCACCATCTGCCACCTGTAAGGTAGGAACAACACCATCTGCCACCATAGCACCTCTTGTGAGTAGAGGTGCCTTGGTCACATCTCTCTTTTTCCAGAGAAACTCAGTAAGTGCTGAGGAGAAAAAAGAATAATAGGAGAATGCTTTTTTCCCAGCATTTGCCTCGACAAGCTGAATTGCACTAGAAGTCATTGTGTAGTAAGAAAGCTGTTGCATAAGCCCTGGTAATAAGTCTGACTTCGGCAGAGCTGATGCTGAAGTTTAGGTAACCACCTTTTCTATCTCTGGCCAGACTTACTGTCCACAGGACTTGGAGGCTCAGCATTTTATTTTTCATCCAAGAAGCTGCTCTTCTGACCTACCTTTTACAATGCCTATTTTAAACCAGAAGTGGGCTTTATGTCACCTGGTACTGCAATTTCCCTGAGAAGGGTGCTCTTTCTACACATTCAGCTGCTGACCCCTGGGTCCAGAAAAGAGCTCAAAGCAGCAGAGACTGACAGTGACAGGAGAGATGCTGTAGGCTGCAAAGAGGGGCTGGGGGCTCTGAGACCTTCCAACTTCCAATACAGAAGTGTGTGTTCATGAGAAAGAGAGAAACTCTCCTTAAAATAATGTACTGTATTATTTTAAACGCAGCTATAAATAGATGGGTTTGTTCTGGCATTTCTGTTCCTGTTTCTGCACAGGGCTTCACTTTCAATTTTCTGACAATATAGCATTATTCCATTCTACTGGGGGAAAAAAATTGAAGATGTATTTATTCCAATAAAATGTTACTTTATTTTTCTTTCAAAAATACTGCTCCTATTGAGAATATGATGTGTGATTCCTTAAATGAGCATGCAAAATTTGATTTCAAACAAGTGGTGGAGCAATCAGAAGGCTGCCTGGTATGACATTTGCAAAATTGTGGTGTATTAGCTTTACCAGACCCTTTAGGCCAGTATCTGATTAATTTAAAAGAAAAATGAGCCACATTCTATGTCCTAGAAGCCAGATAATTCTGTATTGGTTGCAGGAAGCAGGATTTACTGGTTTAAAAAGATGTTCACAGAATAATGATCTCCCACAACGACACACACCAAAGTGAAGATAAAGAGGAGAAAACAAAGACAACTGAAGCAGTAAAAATCCTGTTTGCAGTGGGCTGGTCTTGCTAAAATTACTTGGGAAAAATGTCCAGTGAAGCACCCCATACCTCCTTACATTGAAAAGTCACTTGTGTGTCTGTGAAAGGAAGCCTCTTCTGTGACAACCCTCCATCCTTAGACAGGAGAAAAGAATCTGGCAGCTCCCATTCCCCTGTTCCACAGGTCCTCCCTGATGGAGAGGTAGACATGAAATCTGCTGGAAGAGAGGGATTAAATGGGAAATCCATGAGATGAAAATAAGGAGAAACCAAAATTGTAAAATAAATCAAGTCCTTTCAGAAGTTACAAATGTCATGGCATTTTCTCTCCTGGATAAGAGATCAATTGTGTAACAGTGGGTTATCAGAAATCACTGGGATTTGCTACAGTATGGGAGTAATCTTTATACTACCTTGCAATATCAAATCACGCTAGATTATTTTTTTTCCCCATATAATTTGGGCACCTAAAAACATATCAAGATGTCAAATATGATTTTTAAAAATCCATTGTGCTCTTTTGTTCCATACTACTTAAAAACCCAAAGGAGTACCTCAGATACGAAGGGTTTTAGCAAAAAATGTGTCAAAAGGGGTAAGAAAGACAGTAATTGTCTTTTTCTTACCTGTAGTTGAAGTATATATTGAAAATTATAAGTAAACATATAAATTACAAAATACTAAAGTATTTAAAGAATTAGCTCTCTCTGTTTAATTCTGAAATTCAGAGACAACACACAATTTCTAGCACTGGAAAATAAGATCAAATCATATATTCTGGGAGACAACTAGTAGTCTTCTTCTTCAAGCTCGAAGACATAGTTTATGAGATAAGATGCTGGAAGACCCAAAGATAGATACATTTTGATATATTTCTTCTCATATTGCATTAGAAACAGGTTATTGTAGGTTCATTTGTTTTGGCATTATTTTTTTATTTCCTACTGTGGAGCAGTGCTTTGGGGAAAGGAGTATTTTAGATTTACAACAACCTATTCTTTGATTTTCCCCCATTTGTTGACCTTGAGCTGGTTTCTTCATATTTTTCTCCCTCAGTTTATCTAGAAAACAAGGAGCCTCCTACTTGACACTAGTGTTGTATGGGCACTGATGCTTAAATATGCTTAAAGTTTCATACATTACAAAACCAGCTAAATTCCCTCTGATGTTTCCCTCTTGCATCTCCCAAGTAGACCTAAATGCCCAACACTTGACCAATGCTGTTTAATATCTTCATAAATGATCCGGACGCTGGGATCAAGTGCACTCTGATGAAGTCTGCAGACAACACCAAGTTGAGTGGGGAAGTGAACAGCCTAGAAGGGAGCGCCAGCCTCCAGGAAGACCTGGACAGGCTGGCAGAGTGGTCTAACAAGAACCTTATGAAGTTCAATGGGGACAAATGTAAGGTCTTGCATGAAAACACAACTCAGGAGTGCAGCACAGACCGGGATCCACCTGGGTGGAGAGCAGCCCTGTGGAAAGGGACCTGGGAGTCCTGGTGGACAACAAGCTTAACATGAGTGAACGGTGTTCCACAGTGTCAAAGAAAGCCAACAGGATGCTGGGCTGCATTAACAAGGACCTCACCAGCAAAGATATAGACATCATCACCCCACTCTACTCAGCACTTGTCAGGCCACACTTGGAATACTGCACTCAGTTTTGGTCCCTGCTATGCAAAAATAACATGGGGATAGGCTGGAGAGAGTCCAGAGAAGGGCCACAAGGGGGATCAAAGGACTGGGAAGCCTGCTGTATGAGGAAGGCTGAGAGAACTGGGTTTGTTCAGCCTGGAGAACAGAAGGTTCAGAGGAGACATCACTGCCATTTTCTAGTACTCAAAGTGTGGCTACCATGAAGATGGAGACTCCCTTTTTACAAGGAGTCTCATAGAAAAGATGAGAGGTAATGGGTGCAAGTTACTCCTGGGGAGATCCTGATTGGACATGAGAAGAAAATTTTTCACTATGAGAACAGTTGGATGTTGCAATAATCCCCCCAGGGAAGTGGTTGATTCGCCAACACTGGACAATTTTAAGACTCAGCTTGACAATGTGCTGGGCTGTCTCATCCAAACTGTGTTTCTACTTAGAAAGGTTGGACCAGATGATCCTTGAGGTCCCTTCTAACCTGGCATTCTATGATTCTATGGTTCTAAATCATAGTTATTTCTTCTCTGCTGTTGCCTCTCTCCTGCTATAGAATCTCCTTTGCCAAAAAAATAACATGCTTTATTTAGGGTCTGCTGACCAAGTGAATCTGGTGCTTAGTTCTGTGATAGAAGAAACATACCCTACTCCTGCAATGCACCCATTGGGGCTTCATGCTGAAAGAAGTCATACTAAGAAGCCCATGCCTATGGCTCACATCCATCTGTATAATGTACATGCTGCTCCTTTCCACATTTACCTGGGAGGATGGGTTGTAAGCCTTAGAAAAGCAGAAGCTTGAGGACTCAGACAATCTGATCTGAATCCCTGGATGAGTAATCTTAAAATGAAGTACTTGTTTTAGGAATGTAGCTTTTAATGGTGAGGCTACTCTCTGTGCTTTCCTAGTGTATAGGTACCTCTTTGAAAATGTCCTTCTTTACAGTTTTTGCCCTTTTTTATATGTTAAGAATATTTTTTGAATTACAGAAAGGTGTTCACTTTTCCTGACCTTTTTCATATGTTTTGATAAACATCTTGGATAAACTTTCCAAGCTGTTTCTTCTATACACATTGAAAACTTGCACAGACATGCAGGAGACAGTCAGATGATGTACAGAATACTGAAAGGTTAAATGGCAGGTGTGCAAAACATTTCTGTAGTTTGCAGAACAGATGAGAGACAATTATATATTGCTGTTATTACAAGAAGGAAAGGAGAACAGACAAATACTCTCACGATCCAGCTGTCTGTAGTCTTACTGTGAAGGTGACTCATCTGCAGTCATTTTTTTAGTATTAAACTATTGAACATTTTTATTCTTTGTGATCTAGGCAGTTGATGACTTTTATTCCTGCATGCAGAAACAAATTTCTTTTTCCTCTCTGTGTTTCCTACATCAATAAAGAAATCTAAACACAGCAACTTCAAGTGAAGCTGCACTGCCAGGAGCTAGTGGACAAGCACTGACACAATTAAAATTAGATACATGTGAATTGCTTTGCAGCACCTGAATCCTAAAGGATAGAAGCTCACAAAAAAAAATTGGAGCACGGCACTTTTCTAATCATAACCCTTAGCATGATCCAGTTCAGAAGTCAACCAGCATGAAGAAAGCACCATGAGGTACTCTCTCCAGCTGATGACATAGGCTGGCTTTGTACTGGTTGCCAAGGATTGCCTCTTGCTGTCATAGTGATGGCAAGCACACGAGACAGATTCCTGTCATTACCATATAATGCTTTTGTTTCTCCAAGCCTGTCCCTGCCATGTGATGAAGCTCCTTAACACTGAGAGTGCCTCGTGGGACTCACACTGGTAGAAAATTTTCAGATGTGCTCAAGCGTCTGGCAGATGGAGGATAAGGAGGCACGTCAGTCTGTAGCGTACCCACCAACCCACGGCAAGGGGCTTCACAGCTGAACTGTGCACTTCTCAAAGGAGTAGCATGGTCACTGGCAAAGGATTCTCTTCATTATTTACCTCCTTTCTCAAACATTTCTGAGTGCGCTGAACAGCACAGACTCCAGCCAGGTGCTTTTTGCACTCTGTTAATGACCCTCCTGCCTGCATGGTGAAAACTGGTAATTTCTTCCTATCCTCTGTTGTATACAAATAATTCAGGAGTCATGAACAAATGCACAGGCCTTTCCTTTTAACACAGTAGAGTTCATTTTTTAAGAGCACCTGCAGATGCATCTGACTGAATGTCTCTCGGAAATCCAAGTGGGTGGAGTGTACCTGCACCAACCTTGTCCACACACACGAAGCCCAGAAGAGTTGTGACACATGACATGTGCTTTACAGAGCTGGGGTGACTTTTAAAAATGTTTTGCCCTTATTCCCTTACATGTTGTATGAAGAAAAAAAAAAAGTAAATTAAGCACATTATTATTGTGTGAGACATGACATGTGCTTTACAGAGCCGGGGTGACTTTTTAAAATGTTTTGCCCTTATTCCCTTACATGCTGTATGAAGAAAAAAAAAAGTAAATTAAGCACATTATTATTCAAGAACAATATATTGTTTGCATTCTCTAATATGGTACATTGTGTTCACTAATTAGATCCCTATGCTAGAGACTACTTACTTGGCTGGCACAGATGTCATGTGTACTGTTGGCAGTTTCTTAAATGCTCCCTAGAACTGCTGTAATTAATCAATGTAATTAATTACTATTACAATTATTTCTCCTCTCTGTGCATTTCACTTTCTGCTAATTCAATAGGTGCATAATTTCAGCCCTTATGCCTCACTCCAAGGCTATAGAAACGTTACAGGAAAATATTTGTTGCTGTAGCCTCTCAATCACCTGTGGAATGAATAATAAAGCCAGAGTCTGCCCTTTATCACAAAGTCAACATGCCAAATCACAGATTTTCAACCTCTTTTCTATAGAAAATGATCATGTTGCCCTAGTATCAAAATTTCAACTGCAAATAGCAAACTGTCTTTTTATAGCCAGATTGAAGGGAGGGTGCTAGACTCTTGCAGGTGGTGCAATTAGGCAAAAAAGTCTGCTGTGAAAAAAACAAGACCACTGATGACCTAATACATGATCCAAAGCAGAGAACACACTGGCACCTAATTGAAACCACTATTTTTTTTCTCACATGAACACTGTGTACTATAAAGTACTGAAGACTACTGGAAGCAGGGGCTGGAAGTGAGTAATAATCCTATGTATGCTTGTAGTCAGGTTCAGCTAAAGTATTTAGGTCCTGGTGCTCAGGTTAAGCCAGAAGTGTGCTGAAGTGTGGGGGAAATAAGCCATGCAAAGCAGACTATGCTCCAGTGTTTTGGATGATTTCCTGGAAAGAGGGGATCCCCAGCAGAAGAAATGGCTTTGCATGCCTAGGCAAGTATATGTGGTAGGCACGTGACGGGAACAACACTCTTTTTGTCCTAAAACTGGTAGCTGGAACTGAACTTTCAGAGGTTCTAATCCAGTTTCCATGGGTCTACTGAGCTCTGAGAACAGCTGTTGATGAGCTTTGAAGTGTGAAAGTGGAAGAATAGCATGTCTGGCTCAGGTGAGAGAACGCACTAAGTTATGAGTGTTTACAGTGCTAGGACACTGTGGCTTGGGCAGTAGCACCATTGTGGTCAACTGAGGAAGTTTCAAGGAGGGAAAGCCTGAAGTGCCGCAGGGTTAGATAAGGACTTAACAGTAGCTTGTGTAGGCCTTTGATGTCTTCCTTTAAAATGCCTCAGTCCTTCTTCAGATTATCTTGTGCTTTGGACTCTTTATGAGCAGAGTCAGACATATCATCACTGATAACGTGATTTGAAATGACTGTGGAAGAGATAAATATGTTTATTCTAGGTGCCTAGAGGAGCAGTGAGTGAGACATACCATAAAAAGGCAGCGCAGAAGCAGGAAATGCAGAACGTTGCAAATACTCATAAAAGAGGAACTGGTTAAAATAAGGCCTAATCCTCTCTCTGAGCCCTGAAACCAAAATCAGACTCAAAAAAACTTTCAAAGTAACACAAAGGTTTCGTGGAGATTTCTATGCTAGAGATCAGGAATTGTGTAGCGTTTCTTACCAATATATGTGAGCAACCTGCAAGAACACACACATCAGATTAAACCACAAAGCCCCGTGTGCTAGAAAATTCAAAGAATCACAGTAACGGATGTGTTTATTGCAGAGTACATGACACAGAGTGTGCACATGGCTTAGAGAGCTTTCTTCTACTAAAGCATAAAAGAAATACAAGAGGTGTTGCTTGAACTGTGCCTGGGATTTAAGCTCAGTGGTCATGTTATAAGAAATCAACAGTTTTTTGGTAGTATGAATTTTAAAGGAAAAAGATATTATGGAGGAAGTATAATTAATTGGTGCTATAGTAATGAAGATGCTTCTTGAGTTAAAAAACACTAACTGAGGTATTGGCCTGGGAGAATTTAAATAACAGTTTATCCTTTAAATGGAAAATACACAGAGCTTAACAAAATGATGTTAACTGCAAACACCTCCAGGCCAGGTCGACACTGGCTGTCCTGATCTGCTCACATACAAAACCTCCCGGCCTGTTTATCTGTTATCTGCCTTTACTCTTTGTATGTCGGCAGCTTTACTCTTCAGGATGATTTCTGACTAGGGGTGGTATGTCCATGCACTTA
Organism: Chaetura pelagica; assembly: GCF_000747805.2. Lineage (NCBI taxonomy): Eukaryota > Metazoa > Chordata > Aves > Apodiformes > Apodidae > Chaetura > Chaetura pelagica. The sequence goes on from NW_009970725.1 coordinate 953,375, forward strand.
ATCACAGTATGACTGGAAAACTTCACTCAGCAGCTGAAGACAGAAGTTTTTTTCTCAGAAACATGGAAATTTAAGCCTGTGGGTTTTGGGCTTTCAGTCTGAAATGCTTCCTGCTCATTTTGCTTGTAGAGACAAAGCTGTGCCGAGCAACTAGATTTGAAATGATCACAATGGTGAAACTGAGACACAAACAAAGTAAGATGTCATGTACACACCCAACTTTATTGAAGTTACGGAATAAAGGTCACTGAGGTGGATACGACAGAAAGAAAGACAGGAGGGGAGAAAGCAGAAATACTGAGAATTGCAAGAGATAGGATAGTTATTACAATGGATTCAGCAGTGTCCCAGAGGTCCGGTTGCTGCAGTCAGTGGAGAAGATCTTTCATGTGGCATAGCCCTTTTAGAGTCACTGTCCCCATCCATTCTCCACCTCTTCTTGGGTCAGGGCTAACTTCCATTGCCTCCTCCTTCGTGATTCAGTTGGTTTTGTGTTTTGTCTTCACGACTTAGGCAATTTTGTGCTTTGTGTTCATGCCTCAGACAGTTTTTGAGCTTCTCAGGCTTAACACGATCTTCATGCTAATGTGAAGTGTCATTAACTTTTCTGTTTCTTTCCTTCATACAAGCCAAAGCAACAAGCTTGCATATAAAGTCTGTTCAAGCCCTGAGGTTTCCTTCCTTTACACAAGCTAAAGTAATGTTTAAGAGAACCATGTTGAGCCACAGAGCAACAGCTCAGTCCTTTACAGAAGCCCAACACATACAGCCAGTATTTGAAAAAGGAAGTTGTTGTGCAGGGTGTATATCCCACTGAGATACCACTTTGGAAGAACGGAATGGTGTGTCCCCAGCACAGAACCCAGTGCAGCTCAGCAGGCTGTAAGACAACAGGCAATCAGACCTTTCTACCAGAAGCTGAGGCTCAGGAACACCTGCTCAGTTCCCAGCAGTAGGAAAGAGCAAGCTTTGCACCGTTGCAGCACGAGAGGCAGAAAGCAAGGAAGAGCTGAGCACTGAAAAAAACTGGCATAAACCAAGGAGGCATTTCAGCACCTGGGGCATTGCCCGCCATCTCCCCCACCCTCCCCCTCCCAGGGCTCCATCTCCAACTTGGCAGACCCTTGCCCTGGAGGGGCACAGGTGAGACCTGCAGGAGCTGGCTCTGAGGGGCAGCAGCACCAAGGGGAGCCTCTCAGCTCTTCCCAGGCAGCTTCATGTTCTCCCTGTGGAAAAGTCAAGCCAGTTATTGCCTGCAAATAGCAAGAGTGGGCACTTATGTGCTGCACCTCGGTCTTTTCAGTGTGGGATTAGATCCCTATATAAAATCACAGAATCATAGAATGGTTTGGGTTGGAATGGACCTTAAAAATAATCTAGTTCCAACCCCTCTGCATGGGCTGGGGCACCTTCCACTAGGCCGGGTTGCTCAAAAGCCCCATCCAGCCTGGCCTTGAACACTTCCAGGGAGGGGGCATCCACAGGGCAACCTGTTCCAGTGCCTCACCACCCTCACACCAAAAACTTCTTCCTAATATCTAACCAAAATGTACATTCTTTCATCTTAAGACCATTTCCCTTCGTCATACCACTACATGCCCTGGTAAAAAAAGCCCCTCCCCATCTTTCCTGTAGCCCCTTCAGGCTGGAAGGTGCTATGAGGTCCCCCTGGAGCCTTCTCTTCTCCAGGCTGAGCAGCCCCAGCTCTCTCAGCCTGTCTCTATGGCAGAGCTGCTCCAGCCCTCAGATCATCTTCGTGGCCCTTCTCTGAACCCCCTCCAACAGCTCCACGTCCTTCCTGTGTTGGACACTCCTGGACACAGTCTCAGCGGGGCTCTCA
>NW_009970725.1:955572-997947 GCF_000747805.2 Chaetura pelagica
TGGCGCCGCGACTTCCCCGGCGTGTCAGGAGGCGGCCGGGTGTGTGGGCCTGGGGTGTGCGGGCCTGTGCAGGAAGGAGTAGGAGAACAGCCAAGTGCCGTCCTTCCTCCTCTCTCCTGCCCCAGGCTCCTCTCGGCGTTTCGTCTGGCGTGTGCAGCCTGCGTCCTCCTGCAAGCGCTGCTGCCGGCCCTCCCCGCCTCGGCGTTCTGGCTGGGTCCCCTGAGGGCTAGGAAACGTTCAGTGGTCGTTGAAGGCCACAGTGTTGGTGGGTGACTGCCCACAGAAGTAGGTTCAAAGGGAGGACAGTGCTGCTCTGTTTGTTCAGGGTAGTTCCTTTTTCTTTCCACCCCCCCCCCTCTTGTTTGAGTCATACTTGCTTTCAGTCACACAAATGAGCTATGTTTGTAGGGTTGGGGCAGAAAGGGCCAGTTTGCTCTTGCTTGCTTCTGCAAAGAGAGCCAGAAAGGTCCAGAAAAAGGCTGTATGAAGAGGCTGGATGCAGTTTAAGTTGTAAGGAGTTCCTCCTCTGGCTGAATCTCAAGCCTCTGCAAACACGCTCTTTGTTTTGGCATCAGTGCCAGGTGCAGATTAAACCTTAAAGGAAGGAGAAAGGAGAAGTGGTGAAGGTCACTGCCAACAATAATACAGTGTGTCCTAATGAAGAGCTTCTGTTAGTTTTATTTTGCAGTTTTCTTCCTGGATAATGATGGTTTGAATTTTCTAATTAGTCTGGGTAACGTGGTTTTTAATTTACACAGCTTGGGCTTCTTTTCTGAAGTTGTAGTTAATGCATTTCTAATGCCTGAACTAAACCAGTCCTAGTATGTGAGAGGGTGTTGGGAAGCATGTGCTGAATTTTAAATGTTACAATCAGTCCTGATTTGGAAGGAAGGCAGCTTCTGTTATGTGTAGGGCTACTTGGGCTTTGCAGAAAAGCAGTCTTTATTCAAATAATTTTATTTAACTGCTTGAAAATTTACAAGACTGGAAGTTTTTTTAGTAATATCTTTCATTTTAGCAAACTCTTGCTTGGTTACACTTTAGAGTATAGGTATAACTTTTTTATTGTTTCAGGGAGGTCACATTTTAGATTCAGTATAAAACTGATTTCTCAGAAAGTACTGAGTGCTGGTTTAGGGAATGTGACAGCTGAAAACAGGTTTTCCTTTTCTTTTCCTTTAAAATTTTGGACAAATACTCTGCTCTTTATTAAGAAGTCTCAAATCTGACTTGCATTTCTAGGTACATTTTAATTATCAGTTAAGATGGATATCCGAGGTGCTGTAGATGCTGCTGTCCCAACAAACATCATTGCTGCAAAAGCTGCTGAAGTTCGGGCAAACAAAGTAAACTGGCAGTCGTATCTCCAGTAAGTAAAAGCTTTCCACAATTTATTTTGTTTCTTTCCCCTCCTACCCCGTAAGTATCGGACTTTTTTAGATTTTGGGTTTCATTGAAGCATTAGGTTACAATGAGGAACATTCCATCTTGGGCCCATGTTGGAAAATGTCTACATTAAGTGGAAGTGGTTGGGGAATATTTTCTTATGACTTACTACCAGAAAGGGAAGTCTACTTTTGTGAACTGAATGCTGTAATAACAAATAATTTAAATTTACACAAAAGTGTGATGAAACTTACAATTTTTTTTCTCATCCTTCAAACACCAGTCTCAGTTCTAGCCATATTAGGTGAGTATTGAAGTAAGAAAAGGTTACAGTAAGAGTTATCCCATATATAGGTAAGTTCTCTCTATTGCTGAAGTGCCTTTTGAGTGAATACAAATTGTACTAGCAAAACTGGACTGATAGTTGAGGAACAGAAGCTGTACCTCAACAGAAGGAAGAATAACTCTGTAGAGCAGTTGAAACCTGTGAATCAGGGACTAGGCTGAAACAAACGCTTCAGTGTGGGAAGAGCTGTGCTACTGTTTCAGATAAGCTCAGCTTACTTTGGAAAGTACATAATGGCACTGGGAGTAGTGGGACAAATATTGTCCAGAGAGCATACAGGGACAAGCTGAGGAAAATAGGTTTGTACATGAGGTAGGGAAAAGGGAGAAGGAACAGACTTCACTAGTCTTCTCTGCTCTGAAGTGAAATGCAGGATTCTTGTATCCTTACGTTCCTCATGACAGGTATCTTAGAAGAATATTGGCAAAGTGTAAGTAGTATTATCTCTTGAGGGTTCATATATAATAGCAAATTTGAGATGGTGGAGTTCAGGATCCTAGTCTTCTCTGCTCTGAAGTGAAATGCAGGATTCTTGTATCCTTACGTTCCTCATGACAGGTATCTTAGAAGAATATTGGCAAAGTGTAAGTTAGTATTATCTCTTGAGGGTTCATATATAATAGCAAATTTGAGATGGTGGAGTTCAGGATCCTGTGTGGAAGGAAAAAAATACCCAGCAGGACCAGAACCCTGGACTTCCACAGGGCAAACTTTGGTCTCCTCAATCATCTATTAAGGGAAATCCCATGGGACAGGGTGCTAGAAGATAAAGGAGCTCAAGATAGCTGGTCAACATTCAAGGACCACTTCTTGCAAGCACAGGATCAGAGCGTCCCAATGGTTAGGAAATCTAGTAAGGGTGCTAGGAGACCTGCATGGTTAAAGAAGGAACTACTGGGCAAACTTAAGTGGAAAAGGAAAATCTACAGATCATGGAAGGAGGGGCTGGTCACGTGGGAGGAATATAGGACTGTTGTCAGAGGATGTAGGGAGGCAATTAGGAAAGCTAAGGCCTCCTTGGAACTTAACCTTGCAAGTCAGGTTAAGGATAATAGAAAGGGCTTTTTCAAATACATAGCTAGCAAAACTAGCAATAGAGGCAATATTGGCCCATTGAGGAATGAGGTGGGAGCCCTGGTGACAGAGGATATAAAGAAGGCAGAGGTGCTGAATGCCTTCTTTGCCTCTGTCTTCACTCCTGCAGGGTCTCCCTATGAGCCCCAGATTCATATAGCCCCAGAAGAAGTCAAGATAGAGGAAGAGTTTGACATGGTAGATGAGGATTGGGTTAGGGATCAGTTGAGTAATCTGGACATCCATAAATCAATGGGTCCAGATGGAATGCACCCAAGGGTGCTGAGGGAGCTGGCGGAGGTCATTGCTAGGCCACTCTCCATCATCTTCAGTAAATCATGGGCAACAGGTGAGGTGCCTGAGGACTGGAGGATAGCAAATGTCACTCCAGTCTACAAGAAGGGCAAGAAGGAGGACCCGGGTAACTATAGACCGGTCAGCCTCACCTCCATCCCTGGAAAGGTGATGGAACAACTTGTTCTTGTCACTATCTCCAGGCACATCAAGGACATGGGGGTCATCAAGAGCAGTCAACATGGTTTTATCAAGGGTAAATCATGTTTGACTAACCTCATAGCCTTCTATGAGGAAATTACTAGGTGGATAGATGATGGTAGAGCGGTAGATGTGGTTTATCTTGATTTCAGTAAAGCATTTGACACCGTCTCCCACAGCATCCTTGTAGAAAAGTTGATCAGGTATGGGTTTGGTGATCAGGAAGTGAGGTGGATTAGGAACTGGTTGAAAGGAAGGAGTCAGAGAGTTGTAGTCAATGGGGCAGAATCTGGTTGGAGGTGTGTGACTAGTGGAGTCCCACAGGGGTCGGTACTGGGACCGGTGTTGTTCAACATCTTCATCAACGACCTGGATGAGGGTATAGAATGTACCCTCAGCAAGTTTGCTGATGACACTAAGCTGGGAGGAGTGGCTGACACACCAGAAGGCTGTGCTGCCATTCAGAGAGACTTAGATAGGTTGGAGAGTTGGGCGGGGAGAAACATGATGAAATTCAACAAGGGGAAGTGCAGAGTTTTACATTTGGGGAAGAACAACACCATGTCCCAGTACAGGTTGGGGGCTGAACTGCTGGAGAGTAGTGTAGGTGAAAGAGACCTGGGGGTCCTGGTAGACAGGAGGATGACCATGAGCCAGCAATGTGCCCTTGTGGCCAAGAAGGCCAATGGCATCCTGGGGTGCATTAGAAAGGGTGTGGTTAGTAGGTCAAGAGAGGTTCTCCTCCCCCTCTATTCTGCATTGGTGAGGCCACATCTGGAGTATTGTGTCCAGTTCTGGGCCCCTCAGTTCAAAAAGGACAGGGAACTGCTCGAAAGAGTCCAGCGCAGAGCTACGAAGATGATTAGGGGAGTGGAACATCTCCCTTATGAGGAAAGGCTGAGGGAGCTGGGTCTCTTTAGCTTGGAGAAAAGGAGACTGAGGGGTGACCTCATCAATGTTTACAAATATGTAAGGGGTGAGTGTCAGGGGGACGGAGTTAGGCTTTTCTCAGTGATGGCCAGTGATAGGACAAGGGGTAATGGGTGTAAATTGGAGCACAGGAGGTTCAAGGTGAATATCCAAAAATATTTTTTTACTGTAAGAGTGACAGAGCACTGGAACAGACTGCCCAGGGAGGTTGTGGAGTCTCCCTCACTGGAGACATTCAAAACCCACCTGGATGAGTTCCTGTGTGATGTACTCTAGGTGACCCTGCTCTGGCAGGGGGGTTGGACTAGATGATCTCTCGAGGTCCCTTCCAGCCCCTAAGATTCTATGATTCTATGATTCAGTGTTCATCGCTTTGTAACTAAAGTGGGAGAAATCTTCATGATTCTAAAGGTACAAGCCATGCTTATAATGCTTTGTGACTATCACACCACTTTGCAAAAGATAGAGGTTCTTTTTCAGATAGCTATGGTACATAGATGCATGCTATATAAGGTTAAAGCAAGGTTGCAGAACTGTACACATGCAAGCTGAGAAATGCTAACAGGGTAGAATCTCATTAATGACTACCTGTTTTGCTCCCTACTATGTAGCTCAGTCTTGCCTACGCCGTTCATTCAGTTGTGCTGGTTTTTTGCCTTATATATCCGCATGGCAAACTGGATTAAGGAACTGGTCTGCTGAGGAAACTTCCTTTTCTAGGATATTTTTTCACCTGTATCAGTTCCTTGTTGAGTTTGCAGTGTGACAGTAGAATGGCTTTGCAGGCGAAAGAGTGAGGTTGGTGTTACAATTTGGCTGTAGCAGCCATGAAGTATTTGTCAAACCACCTAAATGGCTGTTGTTCCTGTGTTCCCTGTTACCCACCTAATCCACATTGGAAGTGTGTCTGGGGAAGCCTGGGCAGCTGTTCCTGTGCTGTCCTAGTAGCAAGTGAACAGCTAGTTCACAACTGTTCAGGGTGAAAGTGGGAGTACATTTGTTCACTGTCAATCTAAGTGGATATGGTCTTTTTCACTGTCTAGCAGTTCAGACTGTAAGACTGTTGCAATTCAGCTGTCACTTTTGTTAGAATAGAGGATGGTTCTGTTTGGCAAGGAGTTGTATTTTGAATACATATGTAGCATTAATTGCTTGCCTGTGCTTTATGTGGTCTGCCACTCAGAATTTTCCTTTATTCTTGGGGTGTTCTCTCTCTGGTGTTGAATAAGGATGGAGGATTTTATTTATCTGTCAACAAATTCCTGTGTAACTTCTTTTGACCAGAGCTGATAGTTCTTTTTCAGATTCTAGATGTAGAATTTGACTTTGTTTTTTTCTGGAATCCATGAAAGAAGAGTGTACTAGTTACTTCCTTTCTTTGAAGGGTTTAGCCAGAGTTTAGAGGCTAGTGTAGTGCATCTGGCAATTGCTTGTGATCCTGTTGTGAGACTGTTCAATATTTGGTGCCCTCTGTGTATTAATGACAGTGTGTTCTGTTTATTATTGCTCTGAAATAAATGTAGGCTTTGTGTCTTTTATTTACTGATAACAACCTGGTTGTCTGGCTAAGTTAGCTTCAAGGATGAACTCAAGTGGTGCCAGAGGTATTGTGGAGCATCATGAAGATAACTTTAGTTCATTGACTGAGGATTTATGGAAAATATCAGCAGAAGTTCTGGTGAAGAGGAAATAAAATTACACTTGGTTTCAGACATGTTCCTTTTACAAAAGGCAGGATTAGATGCGATGGTGTCTTTGAGGCTGGTGCTTTAAGGGTAAGTCAGTTAAGGGTTATTCAGTTAGTGTTAACTCATTTCTGGAATGAAGCACATTATTAATGAGTGGAAACTGCTTCTGAGGCACCTGTTAGAGGCAGGTCAGAGTGGTTTGTTCTGGTCTGTAAAATAGAAGGAAGATGGGATGTTAATGGTTTTGAAGGACACTTCTCTTGGTTTTGAGCTCCTGTTCTGACAGTCTGTGCATCAGTGTGGTAAGCCTGCATGGAAATACATGGAGGTGTACTTCAGCTCTTCAGGTGTTTTTACTTTAGTGGAAATATTTTAATGTTTGTTTTTCCCTAAGTTAACACATCAACTTGGGCATGACATAGTTTGTGTTCCTTAAATTATAGATAGTATTTATGTAGTTGGAGTCAAAGAACTTCACAAGAAACTCTCGAGTTTGGTTGTTTTGTTTTGGGTTTTTTCATTTCTTTTTTTAAATCTGTTTGTGACACTCATTTATGTATAAAGATTGTTTAAAGACTGCATCAGTTGCAATGACATTGGAGTCTGGGTCACACAGGAAGGCAATCTGAAGTTTTATTTTCTTCTCTATTTTTCAGTGCAAAAGTAAAATGGCTTACTAATAGTTTGGGCAGACTAGTAGCCTGAATTCTCTTGTAGAGTCAGTTCAAGCTAAAGATTAACTGGCATATTGTTTATTCCATCTCTGAAGGTTATAAGTATAAGCTAAATGTCGAACTATGCTAACACACAACTGCTGACTTTTGATGTGTTCTGTATCAACTCATGGCACAAAAGTGAAATATTTAGGTATGACAAGCATATATATTACCAGTTTGCCACTGTGCTCACTGCTGACTTCAAAATGAGGCTGTGGAAAAAGTTTTTAATGCTAAAATGTACACTGTCTTTGTGTTGAATTCTAGTGTTTTCTGGGACTGATGGAGAAGAAAGTAGCAAAACTTTTTAACAGTGGGAGGTGATGTGTAGGTCTGCCTACCGTCTGAAAACTAAGTGTAGTTGAGACTGTTAGTTCTGTACCAACTTTTCTGCCTTTGGTTCTGAGACTTGTAGTAGTTTAGAAGAGTCCATGCTTGCATTTTTGTTGTGTACTGTGTACTTGCTTTCCATGTCTGCCTCAGGCTCTCAGAACCCCTTTGGATGATGTTAGCTTGCTTGAAGCAACTTTGGTTTTGCTTTCTAGGGATAATAAATTAGTTCTGTGGAAAAATGAATGTTTCAGAGTTTAACTTGCATCTTACTGCACTGTAGGTTTTCTAGGTACACAACAGCATTTGACCATACTTCATATTTGATCAGGTGAGATATCGGATGACTTATTTGTACTTGGCTTCTCAAATGTCTTCAAATACTTTACAGATATCTTTTTGAGTTCTGGTGTTAAAATATGCATTTCATTTTCCTGGAGGTGGGGGAACCTTCTAACGCAGGTTAAGATCTTGAACTTCAAAATAAAATCTTGTCTTAGAAGAAGGACAGAAGTTTCCTAACTTGGGATGTACGTAATATTTTTTTAATGTAATTTCTTTTTAAAATTTGACTTGGTATTGCAGACTGTTTTCATTTTGTAATGTTAAAACTTGAGCAGTTGAATCAAATTGATGTCTTTATGTACATGCAAAAAATATTGCAGATAACTGGATAAAAGAAATTATGCCTTGACATGATGATTTCATATTTGCTGCAGATGCTGTGGATTTATATAAAAAAAACCAACAACAACAAGCCACAACAAATGCCTAAAAAAAAAAAAGACACAACCAAACAAAAAAATCCTAACCTCCAGAATGACTTTGCTAATTCATTCAATCAAAAAAAGGAAGAAGAGCTGCTGGAGGAAATGCATAATAAAAGGAACAAATCACAAGTTTGTGACTCATCTTGAGAGACCAAGAGGTTTTAAAAATGGTCATCTTACAAATTACTGCTTTCTAAAGCTTACACAGCTTCAGTTTACTCTCCTGTAGTTAGTACCCTCAAAGGCAGGCCTTAGTAGCTTAGTATCTTTAACACATGGTTGCAGGATTCTGGGTCTAAGTGTGAAATACCCACACAGCTGAAGCTCAGTCAAGGTGACTTTCATCTGTTGAGAAAAGACAGTGTAGACACATCCTGGAAAATAAGGAATTAAGTGGCTGTTAGGAAGAAGAGTGTAGGAAAGCTTTGGTTACCTGCATTGTTTGCTTAACAGTGCCGGGGAATTCCTGTCCCTTTGGAAAGAGGATGGAAAATATGTGATAGTAGCATCATGGTAGGTGGTAACAGCTGTCTGAGGCTGCTCTGCATTTTTCATGTTTCTTTTTTTGCACTGTTTGCTGCTGTTAACTAAGTAATCAGTTATAAATCAGTTTTAAAATAAGATGAATGGAGATGAATGCATTTGAAATTACTAAAACTATTAACTGGATTTATGAGATCCCTGATAAAATATTCATAACTTGCTTACGAAGCTGTCAGATCCCTTAGACTGTTTTGTATGGATTGGCAAGTGTCGTTTTGAAGGGCACTTACAAAGCAGTAAAAAGTATACCCTAACTTCTTTTCCTTTCAAGGCAACATCAATCTCCACACCTTTATTTATTTATTTATCTATTTATTTATTTATTTCTTGTGGTCTAATGTAGGATGAAAGCAAAAGTTTGAAAACTTTTTCTTGAAAGCTGGCAGACCTCTTCTAGGCCTGGCTATAAAGAATCACAGAATCACAGAATGGTAGGGGTTGGAAGGGATCTCTGAAGATCGAGTCCAACCCCCCTGCCAGAGCCGGATCACCACAGAATCTAGGACAGGTCACACAGAAATGCATCCAGGCATTTCTCTCTTCCTGGCTGCAGGCTTTTTCAAGTATTAAAGCTAAAAATCAAGGGTTTGCCTTATGTTGTCTTTGAAGTGCTTCCTAAATGTCAATATACTTATAAACAAGCAGCTCAACTGGATACTTTATATCAGTATCAGTCAGTTATCGCTGTCCTTGGCAGCACTCAGTGAAACATGAGAGGCTTCTAGTTATGGATGGTCAAGTCCAATATATGTCACTAATGAATTATCCTCATCTTTTAACAACTACTGAGATCCGTCCTTAACAGCCTAGAAAGGGTGCAAGTCAGTCTAAAAGGCATGTGGTATCAGCATTATTTTTTAATCTATAATTAGTTAAGTTTTAGTAGAAGCTAGTTGAGGACTACCACTAGCTTTATGAATCTTCCGTCTAGTAAGTTTTAATTGTTTTTTTCTCTGTGCACATGAAAATAATTTCCTACAAATCAGCTAGAATACAGAAATGGTGTGCATGGTACTGGACTACTTGTTATTTGGAAAGTAAATAGGTAAAAGGTGGCTCTGTGATGAGGCTATCCTCAAGATGTAACCATTTATAGTAAGAAGGAAGACAGGAACACATTGTAGGTCTTATTTGTTTCTGTGTTTCAAGAATCCAGGTGAGACAATTAAAAAAACCTAACAACAACCGACCACAAAACCCAGCAGCTACTGTTTCTTGTACATTTAAAAGGATTTTAATGCAACATCTGAAAACTGACCCAGAGCATGAAGAAAATGGATTAAAAGAATCCATGTTACATAGCTTTGCGAAGTGGAAGAGGCATTTGACTCAGTGGAAATTTAAGAAGAGATGAATCTTGGAAAGAACTGAAACAGAGCAATGTCTAATACTTTCATCCTTTGTGACTTACATGTTGATGATGTGCACAATTTCTTCTTTCCTGAAGCACTCCTGGTGTTAAGTAGTGAAGATAATAATGTATTATAGCCAAAACCCAACAGTATTCTCCCAGCTCTTCAGCTGAGTCAAGACCTTTCTGAAATAGCACTGATGATGGCAGGAACACCTTGAATATTAAGATACAGAGAAGATCAGGTAGAGCTCTGTTACCTTATAGGCATCTGTAGCAGTTTATTATATACTATATATAGCCCCCTTGCTATGTGTTTGGATGAGCTCGCATGCTTATCAGTTTTTAAACTACCAGGAGAAGCTGAAATGTCATAATTAGTGAAAGTTAAAAATATATTTGGAACCAAGTTCTCTGGACTCCCTAAAATTCTCTTCAGTGCTCTTGGCAAATGTAAAACAACAATTTTATTTTTCAGCACTTACCTCAGGTTGGATTAGACTTATTTATGTTATGTATTATAACTTTAGCCTAATGTGCTTGCTGTATGTATTTAAATTATTGTAGCTGTTTCCAGTGACCACTACCTTCAGCCTGTGGAAGTTTTACAATTTGTTAGAGATTGCTGTTGAACAGAGGCAATACACAGGGAAAACTTTAGAGAGATTATCCTGTCTTTAGTTTTAAATTCTGTGTGCATGAGACTTTTTGCAGAAAGAAGCTCTTTATATTGTACTGTGGGATGTGGGGTTGGTGAAGTGATGCTGTCCAGATGTTAAGTTAAAGAAAGTAGGGTGTCTTTGGTGGGTTGACCTTGGCTAGCTGCCAGGAGCCAACCAGGCTGTTGTATTACTCCTTCATCAGAAGGACAGAGGAAGAAATATGACTAAAAGTTACTGAGTCAAAATAAGGACAGAGAAGTAACTTGCTGATTACCATCACAGGCAATACATACTCTATTTAGGGAAATTAAATTAGTTTATTGTCAATTAAACTGAGTAGGATAATGAGAAATATGAACAAATCTAAAAAACATTTCCTTCCTACCCCTCCCTTCTTCCTAGGCTCAGCTTCACTCCTGCCTTCTCTGCCTTCTCACCCTGAGTGAGAAGGTCAACAGGGGGACAGGGAATGGGAATTGTGTTCAGTTCATAATACTTCGTTTCTGCTACTCATTCCGTCTCATGCTCCCCTCTTGGTCCAGCACAGAGTCCCTCCCACAGGTTACAGTCCTTCAGGAACAGACTGCTCCGGTGTAGATCCCTGTATGGGGTCACAGAACATGCAAGAAAACCTGCTCCAGCATGAGCTTCTCTTCACAGGGTCACAGCTTCCAGGAGCTTGATCTAGTGTGGGTTTTCCATGAGCTGCAGCTTCCTTTAGGGCATACCTGCCTGCTCTGGTGTGGAGTTCTCCACAGCTTGCAGGTGGATATCAGCTCCACTGTGGACCTCCATGGGGACACCCTGCCTTACCATGGTCTTCAAAGGCTGCAGTGGAGTCTATGCTCTTCTCCCTGTTCTTCACTGACCTTGGTGTCTGCACAGTTTATCTCCCATATTCTCACTCCTTTGTCCTGGCTGCTGTTGAACAGCAGTTTTTACCCCTTCATAAATATGTTACCACAGATATGGGGACTGCTTCTGCTGTCTTCTCATAGAAGCTACCCTGCAGCCCTCCTGCTACCCAAGTCTTGCCACCTAAACTGCTCATATTGCTTATGGTTTCATATTTTGCTTTTCAGAGGGCAGATGATTTCAGGTGAAGACTGTGAATTTATTCAAAGATTTGAACAGAAAAGAAATCCAGAAGAGAAACAGGAGTTGTTGCAAACTGAAGGCAATCAAGTAACTTTCTTTTCTTTTAATAATTAACTTTTGGCAAGAAGGATGGAAGGAAATTTTTGTACCAACTCTTACTGTTGTCTGTGTACAGTTAAGATGTTATGGAAGTAGTATCAAACTTGGAATTATGATTATTTTTCTTTTGAGATAGAGGTTGGACATTATTTTAAAAACCTATTAAATAATTGTTAAATGTTATGTGTCTTTGCCTGTGTTGTGGGACAAGCTAGCTCAAGTCATGCCTCATCCCAGTTTACTTAATCATGCACACTCGTGCTTCAGTCACATTTTTTTTGAGCTTTTTTTCACTTAACAGTTTATTGATGAGAGATACTACCAGTGAGATTTCTGCTTAGCTAGCTGAACAACTGTAATTTACCACTGTCCACTGACTGCTTGGGTGGATTAAGTTAATGCAGATGTTTAGAGTAATTTTTAGGCATGGTAAGATACAAGACATCTGTATCAAACTCAGCTGATAAAAGACTTATAGGTGACCCATGCTATTTGCCTTATGAAGTCCAGGCAAGATGCCCAAAGACACTTTTATGATATTTGAGGTAGTAGAATCTCAACCTCGAAGCCTGAGGTTGTAGAAGACAATGTCAGACATCAAGAGGATTGGTGGGGGATGAGGTGAACAGTAGACTCCTAGAATATAGACTTGAGACACAAAACTTTGCAGCACTTTTTTTCTACTTTGATTTTAGGCTGTTGTTTTGTTTGTTTGTTTTCCAAATTGAACTGTGTGACTGCAATATAATGGACCATAATTTGCATAGTGACAAAACCACATTTGGTGAAAATCAGATGCCAATATATATTTACAGTGTAGCACTTTGAAGTTCCATTTTTCTTTCAGTATTAGTTGAATGTGGTGAAGAGGGTGGAGGTAAATGCAGTGTTGTGACTGTTTCAGCCCACTAAATCTATTGCTGAAACCGTAGAGTAGTTCTGGAGGCAGAAAACAGTTCACATATTAACAAAGATTTGTCTACAAGGTATAGGAAGTGAACAGGTAAGAGTGACCTCTTTTCTCTACCTCCCATTCAAGCTGCTGAGGGTTTCTTAAGTTTGTTGCTGTTCTATGAGTTTACTTGGTTCTTCTCCTCACTACCAAAAAAAAGGATGCTGATGAAGATTTTTCTAATCAGTCTTTTGGCAAAGCACCTTGCTAACTTTAATTAGTGAGTACTTATTATTTCATTTGAAAGCCATAAACACTTTGTAAAGGGTAATAATCAATGTGACAGAAAATTTTATTTGCAATATAATGTCATATGTATTCATATCTTATTGCAATTGAATAAGATGTTGGGATGCTCAATGCTTATGTAAGACCTAACTGTGAATTAATGAAGTCCTGTTTCATGTTATCAAAAGAAATTAAGACAATTGCTGATATTAATTCTAATGTCTCTTATTTTTGTAGTGTGCTAAAACATTTATAAACTTGATGACTCATATCTCCAAGGAACAGACGGTTCAGTACATTCTCACTATGGTTGATGATATGCTGCAAGTAGGTCAATAACCTGTCTTTTTTTATAAGTCTTTAAATGCATGCTTGGATGTTTCCTTAGCCTAATTCAGGTCTCTTCAGGATTTGTCATACTGTATTAAAATATTATTTTAAATTTTCAGAAGTCTGAAGATTGTCTTTTCTGAAGATTGTCTTCAGAAGTTAAATGTTAGAACTAAATTTATATGGGTAACTTGGTCTTGTATATATGTGTTCGTGTTCTGGAAATAAAACATACCTATATGCTTCTCTGTTGGCTCTCAGCCATGTTTAGTACAAAACGTGGATGTTAAGAGATGATTTGTGATCTCATCTATTTCCCATCCTGTTGATAGGACGATAGGACTTCTAACTTGAATATACAAAGGTGTTAATTTGGCCCACCTCAGCATTAGAGCGTAGTTTCTGCAGTTTCAGGTTTCCAATGTAAGATAGACTGTTTAGCATAACGTGTTCTGAAATTCTGCATTGTTTAATTATAAAACAGGATATTTTGATTCAATGAAATATGTAGCTCTTTGTAGCTATGGGATACAGTGACTTACAAGAGCAGGCTGTTAAATTTTGTGTTAGGACTGCTGTGCTGATCTGGACAAGTCAAGAGGAGACTTTACTCCTCTTACTCTGGGTAATCCTCCTTTTGCATTTCTTTGCTCGCTAGTAGACCAAGAGTAAGTGGTTGGAGTGATGATGTAACAAGATAGGTTGAGTTGTGCAGGGTTTTCTTCTGGTATTCGAGTATCTGTCTGTTTGACAGTTTCTCTTCTGCTGTTTGGTGTTATATTTAATACAAGGTTACAGTGAAATGTGTCTAGTGATAATTTTATGGTTGAGGACATTGCCCTAGGAGGTGAACCATGTGATTTCTAATTCCAGCTCTGAGTATTCAGTATTGTCAACAGGCAAGTTGAAAAGTGTGAACCTCTCCACAACATGTATAACATGGAGATTATGGGGTTCTATCAGGTACCTGCACATTAGAGTCTGAATGAGTGCCCTTGCTGCTAGAATAATAATGGTGGTGGTGGCAGTTTATTCATGGCCAACTGCAGCTTTGTGTCTCTCACCCTTTTCCTCTTTCCTTTAGATTTACTTTTTCTCCACTGTGGCAAAAACAACAAGAAGCTGAAAAGACAAAAGGGAGTCTTAGTATCATTTCTTGATTAGGATACTTGAGTTAGGAGTACCTTGTTTTGTTTTATGCATTTGGTGATGAACTTTGTCTTGGTGAAAGCTCTGTTTATTATGGCTGTTTTTTTGAGGAATGGGGCTGATTTTCTGTGTGAATCATGTTGGTGGTCACAGAAGTTATCATTTCACTTGCCCTTCTTTGCAATGTATTTTGAGTGTTGGTAGGTCTTGGTTTGCTTATTATGTGCCTTGACATAAGCACATAGCCTATAGCTACAGTATGCAATAGCAGATGTTGTCTCATGTGCTGTGGAATTACTACTCCACAGGTAAAGGCTTTCCTTGGCCCACTCTTGAAGAATTGCAGTAGCTCTAGGTGGTCAAAGAAAGTAGTTTTGAATAATCTTTCATTTGCTGTATTGGTTCTGTCATATGTCTAGATGAATGTGTTTTCTTTATGGTCGTGCTCTGACACTTCCGCATTTGGGGACTTGTTCCACCACAGAAGTGACATTCTGAATGTTAAGCAGAATGACTTAAAATTGTCCAGGCTTTATAGTGGTACGTGAGAATAGAGACATTGGTGCACAGTATATGTTTGCTTTTGTCTGAAATTGGGTGCCTTTTTCATGTCAGAAGTTCTGCTGCACTTGCTTTTGCTGTGCTCTGTGTGGCTTTATTTTTCAGGGATATCCAGCTGCTGGCATAGAGGCATCTGTATGGCAGCATCCCAGGGCTTCTTAACCCTCTGTGCCTCCACTATGCCAGGCTGAAACAGGACTTCTTTCTTGTGGACATGTTCAGATAGTAGAGCATGCTGTCTGTGATGCCTTATGGATCCTTGGTTGCCCATTTTCAAGGTGCAACATTCTTGTTGGAAAGCATCATTCTGGCATTGATTGTGTGACTGAGTTTAGGGCAGGGTCTTGACAGGCTGCATGGACAGAAGAATCCACAATGGTGCCTGTGAGGGTCTCTTGTCCAAGTAGTCTTATGGAGTAAGTAGTACATGCAAAGATTTTAAGCAAGAAATTGTTCAAGGATATTTCCTGCCATGGTGCCACTGACCCTTTCACTAAAATTGTTTCAAGCAAAGTTGTTCACTGCAGTTTCATGAGACAAACAAATGGTATTTGAAAGCTGCCTTTCTAGCTGAAACATCTAGAAACTATGATTGGTAACACTATTAGCTTTTGCCTGTGTCGATAATGGCTGTTTATGGTTCCTCTATTATCTTCCTATACTTTCCTTGTGAGGTTGTAAAAATCACAGACACTGTGTTGAGCACACCAGAAGCCTGCCTGGGTGTCTAGGATTACTCCAGCAGTTCTGCTTATGGGTTTGATCATCGTTGTAAGAGAGATTTATTCTGGAGGCTGGCAGAAGTGAAATTAACGTGGTGATTGCCTTATAAGAATATCTCCATTATGCTTATTTCTGAAGGTGGAGAGTGTTAGCATATTGGAATCCCTGAGGAAACAATTCTTACTGTATTCATCTGATAAATATTTGGAACAATTTATCTGGATAAGTGGCCCTGTCACACTGTGCAGTCTGTTACTTATGAAATCTTTAAGAACCTGCACTGCAGTTAATGCAGGTAGCAGTACCACCCAACTGAGCTTCATTGTGCTTCTTCGGAAGTGACAGATGGTAAAATATTCAACTATTGGTGTGAGAGCTTCAGGATTTCCTTTTTATCAGTGTAGTCAGTAACTACCTAGGAAGTCTCAGCACTGCATCTTTCAGGGGCGTAGTCAGTTCTCTCATTCCTTCCCTCCTGTCTTTACCCTGCACCTTAACAGCGAACCGGATTAGTCTTCTGATGGACAGCATGTGGAAGTTCTTTCAGCTTTTCTGTTTCTAGACCTGTCTTATCCTTAGTTATGTTGTAAACTGAACTCATTGATCTAGTTTGATCATTTTGACCTTTTTAGCTAGACTCTGTAGTAGATGTTAATTGATTTATTTGATCAAACTGCCATTTTTCATCAAATTAGCCCTCATAGGATGGAGGCAGTCCACCGAGGCACTGTGTTCCTGAGATCTCACTGTAAAAAATTTATTTCATAGTTTGAACAATAAATTTTGAGGGAAGTTTTGAGTGCTTTTTGATACATGCCGTATAGAGCGTTAATCACTGAAAGGGTTATGACTGTCAGATAACTAGTGACGCCTGACCTTCCCCAGTCAGTGATCAGGACAGTGATTTGCAGCTCAGGGGATGCAGTGACCTTGATAGTTTTCAGTGAAGGGGAAGCTGCAACTCTGATGCTTTGTAAGGTGCCAGTACTTGGATCATGGATACATTCGGGTCATCCTGTGCTTAATGGATCCTATTCCAACAAGGAGCCTTGCCTAGCTGATTCTTGATCCATAGAGTTACTAATAGGTTGCTGAACTGATGGAGGAAAGCCCTTCACTAGGTGAGTTAGAAAATGAAATTAATTGGGTAGTGAGATGTATGTTCTTGTATGAGTTTCCCAATTACAGTATTTCAAACAGTTTTGCCTTCTGTGATAGAAGTTTTATATTTGGTTGTAGTAGCTTGACTTCAAGGGGAGGCATCTCTTTAGGCTGATAGCTTACTCTCCACCAGGCTGGAAAGTATATGGAAATACAGAGGAAAATTGGTTTTCTAGAAGACTGTCTATACTCTAGGATCTTAAAAAACAGCAGAGTTCCTCCTCCTACTTCAGGTTTGCATGGCCTCTTCTCTAGTCTGCTTTAAGGAAGACCACAATAGCTGCTTTTTCGCAGTGGTTATTAGGTGAAAAACTTGAATAAACTGCAGAGTGCCTAGGTTCAGGTGCTTGTCATCTCTTGTGGTTCAGCCTAGAAGCCCTGGAGAACTGACTTCTCTTGGTTAAGTCCTCTTCTAGGTATGCAAGTTGCCAGAGTGAAAGCTGAATCAATTGCAGCCTCCTCTGGGCCAGAAGAGCTCATTTCCTGTTGAGAGGAATGGAGAGGCAGGGCTAGCTAACTTCTCTGAAGTTCCACTTGTAGCACACACAGCCAAGTTGAACAAGAGGCTTTTGTATGGAAGCAACAATACTTGGAAAACTGTGTATGGACTTTATTCTTCATCCAATCAATTATGCTTGAATACTGTTCCCCTGCAAAGTGACAGTATTTAACTACTCTCCCATTTATCTCATTCTGCTTGCTTGATCAAAAGGGTTTTTACTCAAGCAGGTGTTGAAGTACTGAGATATAACTAGGGTTTCAAAGTTTGCCTCCCTGCTCTCCAAATCTCTGACCTTAATGTTGGAGTGCTGAAATGAAGTGTATCCACAAATAACTTATCAAACTGAGAAACTTCTGTGGGCTGTTACAAGCCAGGGTACACTCTGATAATGTATGCCAATACAATGAGGAACAAATAACTGCTTAATGTTGAATGTACAAGTCTCTCATCTTTTCCCCTCTCCCAATTTTTACAGGAAAATCATCAGCGTGTTTGTATCTTCTTTGATTATGCAAAACGTGGTAAAAACACAGCATGGTCCTATTTTCTGCCGATGTTGAATCGACAGGATCTGTTCACTGTGCATATGGTAAGTTTTAAATCCACCTGTCACTGAAGATGGTAGAGAAAAATGCTGCGTTAATTTTTCTTCAGGAGATTTCACAGTTTGAAGCTAAGCTACAGCCTGGACTGGAAAGTTTTCCTTTTGCAGTTTAGATGAGTTATTCTTAATATAACCTTCACCTGATTACATGTTAGATAGAAAAGTTACATTGTTTATTGATACTGTTTTTTCTATGACATTAGACCAGGTTTTAAAGGCTCAGAAAAGCAAGGATTTTAGATTTAATTAAGCACAGTAAGCTGTAACTAGAAAGATAACCTTTGTAACAGCTCCCAGTCAATGCTCCTTATGCTGTGCAAATATTAGAATTTTAGTTTTCATCCTGTAAAAAGGGACATGTCTTTACTTTGATTCTCTCATATGGTCAAATCACTGCAGTGCTGCTTGAAACCTGCTTAAAATGGTTTGTAAGCATACTGGAGAAGAAATGCTTGCTGTTGTGGTGGGTTGACCCTATCTGACATAAAAGCTCCCACCCAGTTGCTTGCACAGTCTAACAAAGCAGAACTGGGGAGAGTATTGGGAGGGCAGAAGCAAAAAAACACATGGGTCAAGGTAAAGACAGTTTAGTAAGTGACGGGGGGGAAGAGTGAGGAGAGGTGGAACCCAAAATAAATCCAACAAAAAGACACGATGTAAATGCAATTGCACACGACCAGCAGACTGACGCCAAGCCAGTCAGCTTTGGTCAGCTGTCCAGCCTATCCTCTCCCAGCCTCTTGCTCATCCCCAGCCTATATGCTGGAAGTGTAAGAGTGAGAAACATAGGTTGGTGATGTTGTGCAAGCACTGCTCAGCAGGAGCTAAAACATTGGAGTGTTACCAACACTGCTTTGGTCACCAAGCTAAACCACAGCACAATGTGGACTGCTATGAAGAGAATAAGTCAGTCCCAACCAAGCCCAGTACAACCACATGCGTGGTATGCTACCTGCTGTGCTTTGAACCACTGGGTGCTGCTGGTGTATATGGAGTAACTTTTCTGGAGTTACTAGTGTTCTTCTGCTGTCTGTGATGAGAACCGACCATTTAATCTCAGCAGGTTTTTTTCCTTGTAGGGGAAAAATATGGTCATATTACTGTGAACTCCTAATGGAGACCTTAGCGTCCACTAATAAAACATGTCTTCTGGCTTGAAGAAGGAGAAAACTTCATGGCTATGAATTTTATTCACTGTCTGTGTTTATGTTGGCATGCTATAGTATAATTAAATCAGTGGCTAAAACTACAAAGCCACATACCCTGGCTTGTGTTATGCCATGGTGGCACTACAGGAGCAAGGTATTCCAAGCTAGTCATGCTGTTTGCTCTTAGGTGTGGGCAGTGCAACAGTGTTTGATGCTGTGCTATGACTTGGAACAGTGAGCTGGCCTGTTATCAAGCCTGACATATTTTCTTGAAAGGGTTGGTTTTTTTTTTTAATTTTCTCTTTCTTTTCAATCCAACTGATCCACTGTGTGGCTATGCAATCAGGTTATGGGGTGCAGTCTGAGCAAACTCAGACAATATCGACTTCTCAAGGATGCAGTTAAAGTGTAATTTTTAGATCCTTGCAGTGTAAACTAATTAGTCGCCCTGGAATGGTGACTTTCAAATATATAGTATAGAGATTTCTATGTCTAGTGTTTCTATGCTCACAGATGTGATACTCAGATACTGTTTTCTTAAGTTACTGCCAAAATGCACAGATAACTTTCAAGTCACATAGAATCTCATGGGATGTGAATGCACTTTAAAACAGTAAGTTTCCTCCCTTACTATGCCTTGCAGTACTCTTTGTGCATATATTTTTTTAAAGCACATGAATGTTTTCAAAACTAATTTTTAGGTTTGTGTTGTGAGTTTTTTGTTGTTGAGTTTTGTTTTTTCCTCCTTACTGTGCACACTGGAGGACTTCTGATGCCACAGCAGTTCATACATAGAAAAAAATACGTTTCCTCTGTATCCTGGCTCAAATACTCCTGGTCATGAATGCTCTCATTCAGGGGCAGGTAGCAGTTTTAACTCAGGAGCATGGTAAGCTAGAGATCTAATACCTCATGTTCTAAAGCTGAAGGGATTTTATGGGGTTAGTTGGCTGCATTCAGAAGTGAATTTGATGCATTTCAGTGTAGAGATTGTTCTGGACTCTCACTCATGATCTCTCTAGAAATCAGTGGTGGTGCTGCTCATCTGAATGCAGTAGAGTGGAAATGTGCCTGGAATAGTCTCCTCACTGCATGGAGCTGTATGCAGGCAAGCAAACCCCTACTTCAATAGTTACTCGGTTAGATCTAATACTGGATCAAATACTTCTGTAGATTGCAGGCTGCAGTGTAGTTTTACTTCAAACATAATTTGGAAATGCTGGCATAGAAATACACTCTTGCTGTATGTATTATTGTGCTGTAGGCATAATGAAAATTCCTTACCCGACTACATGTTTACTCTTCAGCTTCGTTCTTAAATTCCACTTTACCTTTTGATTTTCTGCTCTTCTTTTTCCTGGCCTTGAAACCTCTGCCTTCTTGAAGATGACTTGCTTTACTTTAAGTACAGAAACTTAAATACTTTGCAATTACTGTGTTTGCATATGCCATAGTTGCTTAAAGTAAGCCTTCACATGTATGTTAGGCTGTTGAGTGTTGGTAGATTTCTGACTCTAATGGTGTCCTACAGCAGCAGTCCATCGTTAGCTTCTCGCTTCTTCGTGTTCTTCATTGTTACCTTGTGGACTTCATCAGCTACAGTTATCTGATAGCATTGTGAAAATACACTAGTTACTTGGAAGTAGAAGCAGCAGGAAGCTGAAGAAACAAAGTTATTAGGTATGAAGAGTTTCCTGCACAGAAAACAGGTAGATTTCTGTAAGGAGAAATCCATCTTTTACATAAATTTGGTTTCCAGAGCTTATTGGAACTTCTCAATAAATCCTGAAATTGCTGCATTTAAAAAACTGTTTATTGCATTCTTTTTCAGGCAGCAAGAATTATTGCTAAACTGGCTGCATGGGGGAGGGAACTTATGGAAGGCAGTGACTTGAATTACTATTTTAACTGGATTAAAACTCAGCTCAGTTCACAGGTAAAAAGCTACTTCTGTTTAAACATTACAGTGATTTTGGAAACGTCTGAGCCTATGAATACATAGATGTGCGAAAAAGAGATTTTTTGTTTTATGTATTTAAAATGAAATTTTATTTTGTCATTTTAAAATCTAAATATCCTTTATTCAAACACATAGTTTTAAAGTTAATATGTTATGTTTTCTACTAAAGTAAATGAAAATTTTAAAAGAAGGCTTTTTTTTTTTTTCCTTTTCTTTTGCTTAACATTGATTTTCTTCTGGTCACAGAAAACATGCGTTGAAGGATTTTCATAGAATTGAGTTCCAGCCCCCTTCATGGGCAGGGACACCTCCCACTAGATCAGGTTGCTCAAAGCCCCATCCAGCTTGGCCTTGAGCACTTTCAGGGAGGGGGCATCCACAACTTCCCTGTTGCCAGTGTCTCATCACCCTTATAGTATAGTTTTTGTCTCCTTGCATTTTGTTTCGTTTCTCAGAGCTTTCTGCTGGGAAGCACATGGCAGACGGAAGTGAATTTCAACTTTGTATTTTTAGTCCTGTCTCTTGAAACAAAATAAATCCTGGCTTATTTGGACAGTATCTTTGTGGCATTTGGGCAGTATGAGCTGCTTACTGATGGCTTGTCCTTCAAAGATAAATCATTGTATTAATTTTTGAGAATTTCCCTTCAATCCTTGTCAAAACCAAGTGATTTGTCATTCTGAAAGGTAGTGTTGCAGCAGAAGTGGATTCTGGAGAGCAGAGAAACATTCAGTACATTTAGTAACAGTTTATCTTTCATTTCTTTCCAAACTGGGTTTATAAAAAAGCTTTAGTTTTTTCTCTAAAAGATGAAATTTCAAGAGAACAGTTTTCATATTCTATGATAAAGATGGATACAAGTCTTTAAGTAAGTGCAAACTTAGAAAAATAAGTTTAAAAAACCCCAAATCTTGATCAACTCCAAGCATGTTCTTCTGGATATGAGTATGTATGTGAAATAAATACAATATAAGAGCATAACATATTGAGCAAGAAAAGTATTTAATAGACTCTTAATATTTTCTTTTTTTGTGACTAGGGTGGTGGGAGAACTGAAAGAAACTTTGTTACAACAGTTCTGGATGGGTGAAAGACAGCTCTGATTTTAAGCTTTTATTTTTTTTGCTAGAAACTACGTGGCACAGGGGGTTCTGTGGAAGCAGGAGCAGTCTCTACTAGTGATGTGAGTATATCTTTGAAATCTGTCAATTTGCAGTTTTGGGATGGTGATATCCATTCCGTGGATTAAGTTGCCTCAGAGCCATATTGGTGTCAGAAAGTACTTGGAATCAGAGCTGTTCGACAACAGAGTGCCAGGTGATGGCGCCAGGAAACAAAAGTATTTTTAAAACTGATTTCACAGTAAGTGCTGGTGGTGGAAGTACGTATTTTACAAGTTGGTTTGAGTTGTTAAAGCTGTAGATGTATCTAGCATTTTCTTTGTTGAAACTTGAAAAAATGATATGCAATTAATTAAATATTTGAACAGTGTGTTTAGCACTGAACTGTTAGACTTGCAGAAGAAACCTGAGACTAAGAAGTGATGTGCAGAACTTAGGAAAGGCACGTCAGATATTAAAGCTTGCATTGCCCCTCAACCTTTGTCACATGAAATTACAAGAGTGTTTTCAAAGCTGTAAGCTTTTCATATTTTAATAGCTTGAATTCAGGGTTCAGGATTGCCCTTTTCACATCAGTATTTGTTTGCACCAAACTGCACATACCATATACTATCATTTTAATGGCTGGTGAGCTTGGGGGTGAACTTCAGCAGTACAGCAAATGCAAGTGATCATCATCACTGGGCTTTCTTTTTTGTTGTGGCACAGTGAGGCTGCTTATTGTAGCTCTTGATTGTGGAGTAGAATTCAGTTTAGTCTTTTGTTCCTTTTGCAACCTGAAAGTGTTCAGTTTTTCAGGAGATGTAAATATGAACCTGGAATTTGTTTTTCTTCTAAATGTAGCCATTAGTTTAAAGTGTCTTAAATTACCACCTCACTGGGGTTTAAAATAGAAAAGATGAACGACTATTACGATCGATCATGGATAGAGGATAAAAGTACAGCCTCAGCATAGAAGCTGAACTGTTTCAGTATTTCACATGCAGTTCTATGTGCCATACTGTTAGGTTTTGTTAGGCTTGACAGCCCTTGGTCATATATCTTTAAAAGTGTACATAGTTCTGCAGCACACACCACCACTCATGGAGCTGCGATTTCTTCTGACTTGCTTACAATTGTGTTCATTGTTCTGTGGCGCTGCATGGACGTACTGTACCACTGTGGGGTCCCAAAGCAGCATGACTGACAGTGCAAATATGTCATAGGATAATTGAGTAAGTATTGTCTTGACTTCGTTAGTGCTCTGATGTCAGATCTAGCTTGTGCAGTATTTCCAAGCAAGTCCTTATTACTTTATTTCAGAGTAAATAAGAGATGCAGGTGTAACATTTTACACAGTTAAATGGGGGCTGGGATCTATTATAAAATTTAAATTATAATAGTTTTGGAAGAGAAGGCTTTTATGAAAGACTCCTTAAAAAGAAAATTCTAAGTTCAGTAGTACACAGGTTGGTAATGCAGATAAATTAAGAAATTATTTGGGGAAGGAAGGCTGTCTGTGTGTTAATAGCTGTTTTATTTGCATGGTGTGTGTGAGTGAATACCTACTCAGGAAATGAATGTTTTGTGTGATGATATAGCTTGGGTTTTCAGACTCAGTTTTTACATAAAGATCTTAATCTCTGATAAAAGACAAAGAATGAATTAATCTTTAATATAAATTCTGTTTATTTTCTCTTCTTATGAGATTGCCAACTTCTTTACTCCATTAAATGTTTGAAAGCTTTGACCTTGTATTATATGAGTGATCTACTGTAAGATTTCCAAGACACTTAGTAAAGAAAAATGCTTATAGGAAGAAGCCCCCCAAGAATGTATCAGCAGCTAGTCTCAGTATTGGTGGAGATAATGCCACAAGAAGAAGATAAAAAAAATGCCACTTCTGTTGTACCTTGGAATCTTTCTGTTGGTGTAGTGGAAAGGACAATGCGTTGACCAAAACCCATTTTTTAAATGCAGCCCATCTTATGTGTCACTGCCCAGAAAATACATGCTTTTAGCAATCATCAAATGATGATTCTGTCTTTGTGGCTGGTCATATAGTAGTCTGAATGAAAACAGAATTCAGTGATGCGTCTGTGTGTTTTTCTGATGGAAAGGTTTTAGTTCTACTGTTTGTTTTTTTGTAGCACAGTATGCTGTACTAAGCTTTTAATGAAAAGATGAAAAAAATAAACTGCAAAGC
Organism: Chaetura pelagica; assembly: GCF_000747805.2. Classification (NCBI taxonomy): domain Eukaryota; kingdom Metazoa; phylum Chordata; class Aves; order Apodiformes; family Apodidae; genus Chaetura; species Chaetura pelagica. The sequence goes on from NW_009970725.1 coordinate 979,685, forward strand.
TAAGCTTTGAGGATGATTTTGTGCAGTTATTTTTCTAATGGTATTTTTTTGTATAAATATACATCTCATTAAGATAAGCATGGTACTTAGTGTGGCACATATGTAGGAAAATATGCAATTGTAATGATATCACTGCTGTTTTGTGTTGGAGAATGGGAGTGGGAAGATCCTGAGGTCAAGTTTCCTTTTTCTGCGATGACCTCTTGCTTCTTCATGCTCGGTAGCCAGTTTGCTGATTTATTTCCCAAAGTTTTTTCAATGGAATAGCAATTGACTCGATGGATGAAAGGACTCTGGCAGTATAATCAAACAGAGACAAACTTCGTTCTTAGATGCTAAAAGAAGTATGTTCCAGTGGGTTCCAGCAGTAAAAATCTGTTGTGGTAATGTAAAAGGGTATCAACTGCATAACACTTCTTTCCTGTTCAAAACTCTTCTCCATTTATATTGTGATTCCCACCTTTTCTTATTACTTTTTTTAATAGTGGGATGTGAAGCATTATAAGGGTGAACGTGTTTAACTCAGAAGTGTCACTGAAGAAATGTGTATTGAAGTATGCAATTTTGGAAAACTGAACTTCAGCCCTTTCTACCTAACTCTTCTTGTAAGAAATTATGTGTTCCTCTTTTCACCTAGAGTTCCCAGTATGTACAGTGTGTTGCTGGATGTCTGCAGCTGATGCTCAGGGTCAATGAATATCGTTTTGCGTGGGTAGAAGCAGATGGAGTAAATTGGTGAGCATTAATTACAGTTTATATAGATATACTTGCACTTAGAGTAGCATGTTTCCCAGTGACCTCTTTTGGAATAGAGGTCCTGCAAAAGACAGCTGCTTTCTTTTAGTACAAAGTCTGTTTGTTTTCAAGAATTAGTAGGGTCAAATAGGCAAATTAAACTTGCAGATATAGGTACTAGTGTTGAGACTTTAATGCTACTTTACTCTTCATGAAGAAATGCTTAAGTAAGGGGAATACAGCCATTTGCCTTTAGTTGAAGATGCTCTTTTTTTCTTTTAATAGAACAATGACTTACAAAATCAGTTTCTGCTGATCTTCCTTGTCTTACAATTTGGGAGTTATTCAGTCTGAAAATGTTAGTGAAAACAGAAACATGTTCTAGCTCTAAACTAATTTTTTTTCTATGTGTGGTTTCAAATAGGTCATTCTTTTATCCAGATTCTCTTCTTAAGTAGCTCTGCATGAGGCTACAATTTTGTTACACATCTGAATTAAAAAATGCCTGTCTATAACTTTTCTGCCATATGTGCCTCTGTTGGGAATGGTTTTTATACAATTTGTACTTCAATTAAAAATACTCTTGTACTCTGAAATGGAGAAAATTCAAAGTTGCCTGTGAAGTGAAAGTTCAAAAGATGTTCACTTGTCACGGTGACACTACTGAAAGAAATTTTTCACCAAGGAAGCTGTTCAATAAACTGTTAAAGCATGACAATAGCCCTGTGTTTTAGCAAGTTTGAATTTGTCTTAATTTTTGTAGTAATGATCTTGAAGTAGTTTGTTGGATTTTTTAAATTTATTTAGCTTTTTTGGAATGGACTTGCAAATTGTTTATTAAATTTTCAAAACTTCAGATGAACAAAGCTTCTGCATCAGTTGGAGATCTCGTGATACTTCTTGTCCAGCAGTAGATGTGATGTGTTGTATCTATAAGCTGTTTTCTGAGGACTCACTTGTTAGGCAAAGACTACTTCAGCTTATTCACTCTTGTGGAGAGAGAAAATTAAGGAAACAAGTTCAATTCATGTAATTTTTTTTCTTTTACTCCTTTTTCTTAACTCTGAAGGAGTAGCCTCATGTTTCTCTCTTTCTCACAGAATGACAAATAATACTCTAAACGTACCATTAGAAAAAAATTCTCTGTGAACCTAAAGATGGATACAGTACGACATCAGTTCACATGAAAAAAGCTTTTTTTATATCTGTAAGACTTAAGGAGGAAGTAACTGCATCTTTAAAAGACGGCTTTCTGAACTAGCTGCTTGTACAATGATAAATACAGGTTCAGGGTACTGTGAAGTTTGTGTTGCATACTCACCCTCGACACGTTAACTATTTCGTTAAATGTTTCATGCTGGAGCAATGCAATCTGTGCAGTTATTATTTAAAAAAATGTATACTATGTTAATTTTTCAGTATCATGGGCGTCTTGAGCAACAAATGTGGCTTCCAGCTCCAGTATCAGATGATTTTCTGTGTGTGGCTACTGGCATTTAGCCCTCAGATGTGTGAATATCTCCGTCGGTATAATATTGTTCCAGTGCTGTCGGATATTCTTCAGGAATCTGTCAAAGAGAAAGTAACTAGAATCATCCTTGCAGCATTTCGGGTAAGTGTCTGCTGACTGCAATTGCACTGTGCTTGTCTCTCAAATGAGTAGGTCTCAGGTGTTGCTGATGTGCAGCTGTTTCTGCTACACAGTATCAGTAAATAGGATTGAAAGCTTAATTATCCTGCTCTTTTTTTCCTTTGTGACATGAGTTTTGCTACAGGTAGTAGCTATGCTATTACAGGGAATAAATGTTTGCTATCCGATTATTTCCTAAAAAAAGGTTGATTAAAAAAAAAAATCTTCGTTAATACAGGCATTACAGATTTCCTTTCTTTGGTTCAAGATTCTTTTTTCTACTAGTACTAGTGTAAAACAGTCTAGTTACTAATAACTGATAAATTTTGTGTTATAAAGCTTTCATTAAAAATTCTCTAATCATGCATCTGTTTGTCCAACCAACCGACCTGGAAATTATTTTTATTTACTAGCCTAAAAAAATCTTTTCTTGGTGACTTTGTCAAGATGAATGAAGATAATCAATGGTATAGGAGTTATTACTTGACTGTGTTCATGTTACCTGAAAATTGCTGGTCCTGTTTAAGATAATTTGAAATAACTAAGCACCAAACTTGCTGTTTTCATTGTGAGAGTAACAATTGCTGTTCACAGATGCTAACTCTGCATGTGCCTGTAGTTTGATGTACATGCCTGTCAAGTGTCTTGTATGTAATTTAGGAATTCTGTAACAACTTGTAATCCTGTCTCAAAACAGGACTTGGATGCTGACTAGGAGATGTAGAACTCGGTACCTTTTTGTTTTCCTGGGTATTGATGGTGTTCCAGCAGTAGGTGCTGCAAGTAAATTAGGATGGAGAGAGCAAATCATTAGTTACTGACTTGCGATGAGGAATAACAAGCTGTGTGAAGTTACTTCCTCTGTGCCTTAAATGGTCTCTTTATCCAAAGCATCTGATACTTAGAAAAATTTCTGGATAAGGTAAATCATAGGAATATGCTGTTCAACCTGTTTAAGGAAGTCAGTAGAATGAGGTAGATCTCTGAGTAGATCTCTGTAGATCTCTGTAGGTGTTCTAGTGCTCTTTAGCATCTTAATGTTAGGATTAAGCAGGGATGTACAGCAGGACAGCTTGAAAAAAAGTTGAAGGGCTCAGCAGTTTATTCCAATTCTAATGTAATAAAAATTAGGAGAAATAATTGCTAGCTCTTAGTGTGTTTTGCAAGAAGAGACAAATTGAAGCCAAGTTCTTTTAATAAATAAAGGCTAAGAATTAATAAAATGGTTCGGATACAGGCTTCAGAAAAATGAACTCAGCAGTTTTCTTTCTCTTAAAGACTAATGTTGGCATCAAGAGGAGGTTACAAAGTGGCAGCCAGGAACCAAAAACTTAGAAATTAGACATCGGAGCTCTGAGTTCTGAAGCAAAATTTAAATTGGTAGCACAGGCAAAATAGTCCTTTTTCTATGAAAGGCCCCAGTATCAGTTTATGGGGAAAAAAAAAGGTGAATTGCATAAAGAACTAGGCTTGATCATCCCTACTGCCTGTACATCACTGTACATCACAGGGGTCTTGACAACTTGTATATATCTTTTCTACTACTTGATTTCTCCTAATTTGACTTGTTTCTCTACCTTCTCCTTGAGCTTCTTGAATTTTGACTTTTAAGATATTTTTATTTTTAATTTGGCTGTCATTAGCACTCAGAATTCTAAGTAATTTAGCATGACTTTCTGTGAATTACCTTTTACTTCTTGGTTCTCTGGCTAAAATAAAAACGTGGGGGTTTTTGCATATTAAAGCTAATTGTATGTGGCCATTAAAAGCAGTAATATGACTTATTTTCAATATGCACATTTCAAGATCTGTTTGCAGTGTTCTGTTTCTAACCAGTAGGATGTCTGATATCTTAGAAACCTTAAGTGTAATGGTTCTGTGACACAAATGAGAGTGGTGAAGTCATGTTCCTTTGATATGGTTTCATTGCTCATTTCTGGCTTATTTATATGAACACATGTTCTATTTGTTACGGACTTTGTCTTTTAAATGGAGTTCATGTTTTCAGCTTTATCAAAAAGTGCAGGCGGTTAGCTCTGATCAAACAGCATAATTTGAAACTGATTCAATTGAGTAGAAATGTAATGAATAAATGACATTAGAACTTGACTGTTACATTCTGTGCTTGTAATTCCAGTCTTCCCAACAAGCATCTGTTTGAATGAAAATATCTATTTGGAGTATTCCCAAATTCAAGAGAAGCTGATCTAATTTAGATAGTAACTCTTGAGTTGGAAGGCTGACTTCAGGGCTTTTTTTTTCTTTTTTTTAAAATTTATTTAAGAATTTCCTTCTTTATGCTATTGCTGCACAGAAAGTTAAAATTATAATCCCAGATTATTAATTTCTTAAAAACACCTCTTTTTTCCAAAATAGTTTATTCTTAAACAGAATGACTACATTTTTACTTCTCTAGAACTTGTTAGAGAAGTCTACTGAGAGAGAAACTCGCCAAGAATATGCTCTTGCCATGATTCAGTGTAAAGTTTTAAAGCAGCTAGAGAATTTGGATCAGCAGAAATATGATGATGAAGACATAAGTGAAGATATTAAATTTCTACTGGACAAGCTTGGTGAGAGCGTGCAAGACCTTAGGTATGCTTTGCAACGTGAACTTTAAAAAAATACAGTTATATGAACATTGGCAAAATCTTTTTTCTTTAAGGCTAAATAATGTACAGAATTATGATACATAAATGCTAGTTGGTAAGGTAAAGTGTACAGAGATACTGGTTTTATATGAATGTTTCTTATTCTAAGTGAGTATTTGCAGGCTAGAAGATAAGTCATCACTTTTGGATATGTGATCTTCATAACTGATAAATTGTTTAAGGGACTTCAGAGGGATCTTGCAGGAATCACAGCCTAGGCTGAAGACTACCTAATTAGAATACATTTTGTGGTACAGATTAACTCAAGTTTTTGCTAGTGTTTACCTAGTTCTTGCTCTTGTGCCTAAACTGAGCTGCATGTTGTAGTTCATGTCAAAACTTTAATTGGATGAAAGGCAAGTACTGAGATCCTTGGTGGGGAAGGTTAAAATCAAGAAAACAGGCAAAACAGCCATTTAAATTCTGAGTTGCTGTGGTTATGTGGCTTGGGTTTTTCCTATAGTTTATTCTTTCAGGAGTGTGTTTTGGATTGGGTGAAGGGCTGTGTTTGGATTTATTTTTTTTCTCTTGCCTTTCATGCCTTTCCTTATTTCTGGTGTTGAACTCTGAGACAGGGAACAGTTCTCATGTTCTGCAGAGAGCTGACTTCCAAATGTGTCATAGCAAGTTGTGCTACAGTTTTGTCTTGCTAGGGACAGGCTTGAGTATGTGGTTCAAACTGTTCATATAAGCTTAGGTAATATTTCGTTAATGTCTTCTGTGTTGCAGCTCCTTCGATGAGTACAGTTCTGAGCTCAAGTCAGGAAGACTGGAGTGGAGTCCTGTACACAAGTCTGAGAAGTTTTGGCGGGAGAATGCTGTAAGACTAAATGAGAAGAATTACGAGCTACTCAAGTAAGTTTTCAAGTCTTTAATCACACAATTTAATATTTTCTGTGCTTAACTGAACCTGTATCTAATAAGGTTTGACATTTCAATGCTAAGTAGATTTGAAAGCAAGTCAGAACATCTTGCTATTTTTAGAAAGAGGTTGTGAGGTATGGTTTGTTTTGTTCAAAATCAGAATTGTTTATTTGCTTTTGCTGGTCAAAATGTATTGATGGCAATGATAGAGGGATTAGTGCAAGCTAATTTACATGCAGATTTGTGCTGTTGAGTCTTCTAATGCTTTCACTTGAAAAAAACCAGCTATACTAATCAATGTAATTTAAAATGTTTTCACCATACCTTAGTCTTAGATAAATGACAACACACAACACAAAAACTGAGTAATGAGCTCCTTTCTTGAATACTTGTGGTGCTGTTCCATGGAAAATACAAATTGACATTACATTGTAGCCTGTTTTGTGTTGGGAATGTGTTTGGTATATGTAGATTGTTAGATGAAGTGAGGCTGAAGCTCGTATTTGCTTTTGGAGTCAAGGACTTAGTTGCTGGCTTCTGAAAGTATATACTCAAAAGATGTCTAGATCTTAAATAGCTTGTAGGAGCTCTTAGATGTTTAACTATGTTGTCATCAACTGATAATTTGTGGTCTTCTGGTTCACTGTTTGCTAATGAGTGCCAGACCTAGCAAGAAGCAGGAGGTCTAGTGGAGCATGTGAAATATTTGAAGGCATGGCAAGAGCAAATGGATCCTGAGTTTTACATGCATTTTGGTCTGCTCTGAAACCTCACCAAAACAAGTCTGATAAGTTCCTCCCTGAGAAAATGTTGCCAAATACATAGGATTATAGACTTAGTAATTTTAGATGCTGCCAACTGCAACATGAAGTTGATGTTGTTGTGATGGCTTAGTATTTCCTGTGATGTTTTGCTATAGTAATCTCTTATGGTTCTGTGACTGTTAGGGAAATTTTTTGTGCTTGTGCTGCCAGTCATTGACAACAGTTCCTTAAAAAAAAAATTCCAAACCAACCAAAAAACCCCTGCAAAAAACCAGCCACTCCCCCTCCACTGTGGTGAGGAAAGTCTTGCACCTCAGAACTTTTGTGTCGCAAGGCCTTTTACAAACAGTCCTTATTTTTGCTTCAAGACACATAATTTTATTTTCCCTTATCTTTCAGCTTACTTATTTTCTAACTCTGATGTACTAAAGCTTACTGTTAAACTTACTTTTCCCTCTGCTTTCCATCTTTACTGACTTAAGTGGTGCTGGACTTGTATTTTGTTTAGCAGTATTATTCAGTGTTTTCTGATGAGTGTTACGGTTCATGTTTCTATTCCTACTTGTCCAAATTAGGCATTTTTTAAAACGAACAGTGCTTTGTCTTTCACTTTCTGGCCTCTAGGGAGACAGTGTCCATAGTAATTTAATTTTACCAGAATGTTTGGTGGGGGTTTTTTTGTTTGTGTTTGGTTTTTTTTGTTTTAGAATTTTTAACCTACCTAAAAACTTCAACTTTTGACTAACTTTCTGTGATTGGAGCACATTTGTTGTCTCACTGAGCATGGAAGAATCTAATTTTCCAATGGTCTATATATTTAACCTTTTTAGCTTCATTATTAGTGCCTAACCTTCATGTCTGTGTCATTTTTTTTCCCCCTCCTCATTGCTGCCTAGAGAGCAATGTTACTGGTAGCTGTTTTCCACTAAAACTGATTGAACTACTTAATTTAAGATTGCAGGCAATATAAAGCATTGAGAAACTGCTTTCTATTTCTTACAGCTCTATATTTCTGTTCATGCTAAAAAAATAACTAATATATTAAATATGAGTTAATCTTAAAGTATAGTTTTCATCATCTCAGGACAGAACTGCTTTTTAGACCTCTTAAGTTAGTTGACTGAATGAGTCAACAAACAGGAGTAGTGTTTCTGAGATGAAGCTGATGGTCTTGAACCAAGAGAAATTCACAGTTCAGCTCCATGTGCTGCTTTGTTTTCAAGTGCTAGGATGCCTTTCCATTTTTAAATGACTATGTATAACAGTGTCCTGCATATAATTCTGCCCTTCTCATCCTTCTGTCCTGCACTGAGCAAGGCTACTGTGTTAAGGTGAGGGAAGGGGTATAGCTGGGGAAAGGCTGATAAGATACAGGCCTGTCAAAACCCTTTGCTGTGTCATGGACAAAGTTTCTGAATCTGTAGTCCAGGATCCTGAGTGCAGGAGCTGGGAACAGCATGCAAGCATGACTAGGGTCTCTTGTATAAGAGAAGCAGCAGCATCTGTTGGCCTTGTGTAGGCTTAGGGTTTGTGTCCCACCTTTGTCCCAGTCTATAAATATTTATATGTTTGGTTAGTAGAGCTTATTGTGAAATCAAAACTGTTGGTCTTGAAGCCAATGTATAATAAAATAAGATATTTTGTAAACAATGGTGTAGGTATTTGTAGATGCAGCTCACTAAACTCACTCTAGTGATTACTTTTAGTAATTCTGTCAACTGGGGTATGATCTCTATTGTTTTAAGTGCAACTGCACATTTTGAAAAAATTATATTTTAACTTTGCTGTTTTGGGGAAGTTGTAAAGTATTTTTATGGTTGCAGGCTTTGTTATTTTAAGTAATCAGTGATTTAAAAAAAAAAGACATACCCAAACCAAACAAACCCCAAAACCCAACAGCTGGGCTATAATTGTTTCAAATCCTTTCCTAGAATCCTGACAAAACTTCTGGAGGTTTCTGATGACCCACAAGTGCTGGCTGTAGCTGCTCATGATGTGGGAGAATATGTACGACACTACCCCCGTGGGAAACGGTGAGAAAAATGCCTGTGTGGTATTATCCAAGAGACTAGCTTGAATTTGTTCTTTATCTCTTTTGCTTATTTATATTAAAATATGCTACATTAAGATTGCGGGTAATGCTTAAGCTTAAATGAGTCATGTTTCAAGACTGGCTCTTCAGCATCCAATAACTTGTTCAAATCACCACCATTTGGGCTTAGTGCGCTGTTGTTATGGGGAACATTCCCTGCGGAAGATCTGCATGTACCATGAGTGGCCTGCTGGCTTTTATTACTTCTATAAGTTAAGCAGAAGTTGAGGAGAGGGAAAGCAGAATTAAAAGTAGTGTTTTGAGTGTGTTTGGAACTTGGAAGGAATGGCATTCACTGTGAACCTTCCTCACAGTTGCTTACTTTTTGGTTTGAAACACATGGCTGGCAACTGGTTTGAAGCACTGGGCAGTGTTATGAAAGAATGGTAATGCTGTTCTTTGATTCTACATGTTCTCAGCCATAACTTCACAGTGATGTACTGTCCTCCAAAATACTGTTTTCATTTGTCATTATAGGATTTCAACTTTTTATTTTGATATTTGCATGCTTTTGAGTTTAATACCTGTTTTACTTCCTTTCATTTCCTGAACAGTCAGTGTCCAAGTCAGTCCTGTAATGAGGAAAAGGTTCTTGTTTGCATTCCAGTCTTGTGTTTGTGTACAGTGGTCTTATATTTAAGGAATGATTAAAAATTTGAGGAAAATTAAGGCGAGTGAAAATGTTTTTTGAATCATGTTAAAGTTCTAATAATTTCTTATTCTTCGTGAGGATTTCTGGCTTAAAACAATTATACTTTTCTGGGATGCATTCCTGTTGTGTGAAATTTCTTTAAATGTTTTAATAAGGTTGGCACATATTCCCTGAGGTCCCCACGATAGTTTTTGACTAAGTTATGAAATGAAATGGGGAACTTAGTTTTTTTTTATCTCCACGCTGTTTTTATATGGTTCTGAAGTGTACAAAAATGTGGTGTGTTTTGCAGCAGTAATTAATTAATTTGGCAGTGAAAAGAACAGTAATAAAAGCAGACAGCTAACGCAAGCTTAGAATGGCAGGATAGCATCAGGGTAAGAGTAATGCAAGCGATAGCATCTTCACAAGATACAATGTTTAATTACTCAGTGACCCGTGAGAATAGATAATAAAAAGACATATGCAAATCAGTGACTAATCAGTTTATATATTCCTTGCAAATTCTCTCCATATTTTCTTTGTGATGACAGACCAAAATGCTGCGTGTAGAGAGTCATCTGGATGGTGATACTTGTTCAGGTTTTAAGTGTGATGCCTTCCGTTTTGTTTTTTTTTAAAATTTTTAAAATTATTATTATTTTTAAGAAATTATACATTCATGGCGTGATACAAGGTTTCATCAGTATTTTGTGTGGGATTTGGTGCAGGTATTGAAAGTTAAGGCTGACTGCTATGGTGAAGTTGGCAATGAAAGATGCAGCTCAAGCATACCATTTTTATGGAAATGTTAACTTATGTGCAAGACTAGCTGTGCCTCTAGTACAGCTTGACTGGCAAAAAGCACTATGAGGAGTACCAAGTGGCTGGTTTAATAGATATTGGTGTGATTACAAACACTTTTTCTGAATTAGGCAGTGCCAGACTGAATCTTGGGAAAAAAACAACCAAACAATCAGTGAGTGATCTGGTTATCATCTCTTTATGGAGGGGGGGGGCACAACCTCCTCCTAAATTAATAATTGATCATGCTGTACCCTGCTAACCCTCTTGGACCAATATTAAGTTCTTTAGCAAGGTGGGTAAAGCAAATAACCCTCCCTTTAAAGGGCTTCTTTATTAATGGTTGTTTATTTCAAAATTTATGTAAGTGGGTAGTGAACAGAAGAGTCCACTACAAACACTTCCTGATGTTGAGAATTCTTAAAAAAAAAAAAGTAAAAATCAGTAGGTGGTGTAAGATACCTGCCTTTGTAACATGCCAGGTAAGATGTACATGTTAGGAAATAAATAGTTTTATTATAATCAGTATCCCATGACTTAACTTTTTGGTGCCTTGCACATGAAGTGGTTGGATAGGATAGCTACCCAGAAGCTGATGTCAAAAAACCTGTTTCCTTCCTCTCTTTCAGAGTGATTGAACAACTTGGTGGTAAACAGCTGGTAATGAACCACATGCATCATGAAGACCAGCAAGTTCGTTATAATGCACTATTGGCTGTGCAGAAGCTGATGGTTCATAACTGGTACGAGAAGATTATTTAACATACTACTACTACTACTAGTAAGAAATCTTGAGCTGTGGAGAGAGGATTCAAGACAGTACATTTTAATGTGTAAGACTGCAGTTCTTAAACAATAAAGCAACTTGATGCTGATGTGTGAGGTTGTAGCTAGTTTTTCTGTATGTTTTTGTTGCAGTTGAATTGAGTTACAGTCTCCAAAATGTTAAGGATGTCTGTAGGTTTTTTAGCAAGCTTACTTAATCTCAATTAGAGGAAGCAGTAGCTTGAAGTAGTTGTAAGAGTTGGTGTTTCAAGTACTCAGTTGGCAATTGTTTATGAAATGCATGCCTGAGCATTCTTTTGCATTGTTGTTCTTTGCTCTAGTTCTTTCCTCCACTCTATACTGTTATTTTTCTGTTGCCATTTTAAGAAGCACAAGTACATTTTGTCTTGAGCTCCTACAGTAGCAGAAGCTTATGGGGTGGTTTGTTAGATGAAGTGGAAAATTACTCATCAGTATCTGTTCCATCAGTTGCTGAGAGTAGCATTTTAAGTGAGGTTTTTTATTTGTTGACTAGTTCTTTAACTATTTCTCTAATAAAACTCCCAATCCCCCAAAGTTCTGGTGTGTTCTGCCAGAGAACTTTTGCTGGTGGGTGATGCTTCTTTTTCAACAGAGCACAGGTCCTTCATAGTGAAGCACTGTAAGGACTGAAGTTCTGAAAAACTTTGGTGTTCATGTAACAGCTTTATATATCTTGCCAAACTAATTAGGTATGCTAAGCATAAAGCATGGAAAATTAAAAACACTAATTAGGAACTCTTAATCTGATTGTTAATTATGATTTCACCAAAGCTCGTATTTCCAATTTGGCATTGCCTCAGAGAGAAAATGCAACTACTTCTGAGTACATTGGAACATAGATGTTGAGATACAGACAACTAATTTAATTTTGAACTTAATATAAACTTCTTTGAAAGCTTGGTGCTTGGAATTACTTTTAACTTTTGTCAGGTTTTTTGCTTCTGACAGACTGCAAAATTTCCAAAAGGCTGAGCAGTGATAATGCTAACTGTGTGAAAGTGGTAGGGGAACAAAGTTTATCAAGCACATTGATGGGTTCTTTAAGTCACATACTTGCTACAGGGTAGCAAGGCTGACAAAAGCTCCTGTCCCCTCTCCCTGAAGCATATCTTTTGTTAAACAAAGCTAGTTTTCCCCCTTTTCTTCTGAAGAATATGGAATTTAATGTGTTATAATGTTAATTTTATACCACTTCTTCCCTCTGTCATGCTGTGGGAATCTTCTATAGAGAGAAAAAGTTACACATTTAAACAACCTACCATGACAAATCCAGAGTTAACATTCTCCACCTGTAAGAACAACTTAGGTAAATAACATCAAATTTGTGTGTGTGTGTAAATGGAGACTAAATATATGATCATGTTCAATCTGATTTTGGGGAAGTATCGTGTATTGTGCTTCACTCTGCTTCTCAGTTTGGTGATATGCTTGTCTTCTCACAACGTTGTTCTGATATATTTGAAGCATTCTGAGTATTACAGACCAGCTGTAGAGGTTACCATGTGGAAGGCTTATTTACTGAATTCTGCAAACTTAGTTACTGGAGTTCTGCAGGGGGAACATGTCTTTGTGTGTGTTCTGATGTCTTGAAAATCTGGCAATAAAAATACGTAACTCTCATCCTTCTCCAGCACAGACCTCACTGGTTGTAGAAGTTTTCCTGGATGTTTAACTCAGCTTTTTTTCATTTTCAATTTAAGCATACTCATTTTAAAAACATCACATCTGGTCTTCTACATTTGTCTTGCCTTTTTAATGGCACGAAGATTTCTGTGCTTGCTTTTGACAGTTTGTGAACCTTAAGACTTAGATTGCAATTAACATCTAGTTTCAGATCTTCACAGGTGTTAATAAAAAGGATTTGTTTAAGTTAGTGCTATTGTCAGGTCAGTATTGTAGTCTCTGTAGGGAATATGTTCTTGGTTAACTCTTACTGGAACAAGCCTCTGGGACACATTGTCCTTGGCTTGTAGTTACCAAAGTAGCATTCCCCCTGTAATGGACTTCAGGTTGCTTGAGGTAAGGAAATTACACATAGTTTATATGTGGGAAGCTAGATCTGTCTTTGTATAGATCTGGCATTTGATGTGTGTCAGGAACTGTTCGCTTTCATAGTTTGTGTGGGGAGATGAGAAAGCACAGTCCCCTGACGGCTGCACAGTGCAGTTCAATTGCCTACTTATTTAGCTTTGCTTTGTCATAAGATGGATTACTCAGGAACTTAAAGGTTTTGCTTACCTTTGCTTCCATGTGTTTTGGAATGCTAGTTACTTCACTCAATGCAAGTAGTGTTTTTGGCATGGACCAATGCTGCATTTACTGTCTGTGACACATGATGACAGAGGTAGTCAGGCTTTTCCTAGATATGGAAACTGACCGAGAGAAGGATTAGAAAATAAAAGCTTGCTGTGCCAAGTGAGGCTTCATGCAAGTGCTGTGTCTGGAGCAGCAGAGTAAGGAAAACTGGTACCTGAACCGAGGGAGTGTCATGGGCTAGTTGAAGTGGCATTCCCCTTGAGACACAGCTGTATCATTAGACTGCTAATAATTCAACTTGGAGACAATTAACGCCTAAGTAATTTAAATAGTTCATTACAGGCTTCTCAGCTAGCTTTTCCTTAGGGGTTTTTAAAGTCAGGGATAAATGTGGGGGAAATCGGGCTGTCAGGCATTCTGTTAAGTGGTGAAGCTAGTTTGGCAAAACCAGTAGCTGCTGTCAGCTTTTCAGATGAGGTACCTTCAGGTGAAATATTCCAGTTACGTTTGCACGATAAACGCACATGCACTTGATGAAGCAGGGAGCAAAGGTGTATTTCTAGCATCACTTACTGGCAATTTATCCTGTAATTTAATCTTACTTGAACTGTGTTTGTCATGACACCCCATGCTGATGGTAAAAACCTGTTACTGGGAGAGGGTGGATTTTGCCATGGCAATGCTGTTGCAGATTTTTCTGTGTCCTGTTCGATTTGTGCTTTTAACTATGTGCAATAAACACCACGTCCTTATTTCTTGTCTTTGCTGGTGTTCAGAGGCAATACCCAACTTAAACTATTTTAGTATTTGGAATGAGTTTTGGGAAACAAGCTCAGGTTGGAGCAATTTTTTAGCGATGCAGACTTTGAAATAATAAAATAATGAAGTTCTAAACTGACAGAACCATCTGTCAACTGACAGAATATCACTTTAAAGAAACCAGGTATGTTAATCTCGACAGATGAAGTGCATTCCTTTCGTGTCCTTCATGGCACAATGTTTTGCTGAACTTCAGGGATGGGATATTGTCACTCAAAGCACCTACAGTTCAAGGACCAAGTTCCGTCTATGTGCAACAGAGAAAAGCAAGTTGTTTTTCAGGGCCGTGCAGAGAAGCTTCAATGCTGGAAGTTGAGCAGTGGGAATAGTCTAAGATTTGTGAACCTATAGTCTCCTGGCTTCATTCTAAAGGGGTTAATTCCAGCCTTCTGTTACTTCACTAAAATAAGAGCTAGGTGACTTACAGATGTTCTACATTTGTGTTATTTATTTATGACCTTACTAGTCATCTCAAAAATAGCACATTAGTTTCTACCACTTGCTTGTCTTCTAGCTGGGTTAGGCCCAGGGAAGTTTGCTGAGGTACTCAAGGCCGCTTTAAGGTCTCCTTGGAGTCTTCTCCAGGCTGAACAGCCCCAAGTCTCTCAGCCTGTCTCCACAGCAGAGGTGCTCCGGGCCTCGGATCATCTTCGTGGCCCTCCTCTGGACTTGCTTCAAGAGCTCTATGTCCTGCCTGTGTTGGGGGGGCCAGAACTGGACACAGTACTGCAGGTGGGATCTCAGGAGTGCAGAGTAGAGGGGCAGAATTTCCTCCCTTGACCTGCTGGCCACATTTCTTATGATGCAGCCCAGGACACAGGTGACCTTCTGGGCTGCAAGTGCATGTTGCCAGATCATGTTGAGCTTCTTATCGACAAAAACCCCCATGCCCTTCTCCTCATGGCTGTTCTCAATCCATTCTACCCCAAGCCTGTATTTGTGCTTGGGGTTGCCCCAACCCAGGTGCAGGACCTTGCACTTGGTCTTGTTGAACTTCATGAGGTTGACATGGGGCCAACCTTCAAGCCTGTCAAGATCCCACTGGTGCATCCCTTCCCTCCAGCATGTCAAGCACATCACACAGCTTGGTGTCATGAGCAAACTTGTGGAAGGTGCGCTCCATCCCACTGTCTGTATTGTTGACAAAGAAGTTGCTGGCCAGTCCCAGCACCGACCCCTGAGAAGCTCCACTCATCACTGCTCTCCATCTCTGGACATCAAGCTGTTGATCGCTACTCTCAGCGTGCAACCGTCCAGCCAATTCCTTATCCACCAAGTGGTCCATCCATCAAATCCGTTTTCTTCCAGTTTTGAGACCAGGATGTCTCCTGTCTTTGTGCAGGACAGTGTCAAATGCTTTGCTTGTGTCCAGGTAGATGATGTCAGTTGTTCTTCCCTTGTCCACTGGCATTATGACCATAAAAGGCCACCAGATTTGTCAGGCATGATTTTGCCTTGGTGGAGCCATATTGGTTGCTACCAACCACTTCCATGTTTTCCATGTGCCTTAGCAGAGCTTTCAGGAGGATCTGCTCTATGATCCTCCCAGGCACAAAGGTGAGACTGACTGGCCTGTAGTTCCCTGTGCCTTCTTCCTTTTTTGAAAATGGGGGTTATGTTTCCCCTTTTCCAGTCGGTGGGAACTTCACCAGACTGCCATGACTTTTTTCAAATATGATGGGAAGTGGCATTGCAGCTTCAGCTGCCAGCTCTCTTAGGAGCTGCAGATGGATCTTGTCAGGTCCTGTGGACTCATGCACTTTCAGGTTCTTTAGATGGTCTCGAACCTGCTCTTCTCCTACAGTGAGTGGTTCGTTCTTTTCCCAGTCTCTGCCTTCTGTGACCTTGATAGTGTGGTCAGAGCCCTCACTGGTGAAGACTGAGGCAAAAAAGTTGTTCAGTAACCTCAGCCTTCTCCATATCCTGCATGGCAAGGTCTCCTGTTTCCTTCTGCAGAGGTCCCACATTTTCCCTGTTCTACTTCTTATAACTGATGTACCTGTAGAAACCTTACTTATTACCCTTGAAATCCCTGACCAGATTTCACTCTTATCTGGGCTTTAGCTTTCCTAATGTGATTCCTGGCTTTTTGGACAACTTCTTTGTATTTCTCCCAGGCCACCTGTCCCTGCTTCCACCCTTTAAAGACTTCCTTTTTTCATCTAAGAGAGTCCAGGAACTCTTTGTTTATCCATGCAGGTCTCTTGGCTTTCTTGCCTGCCTTCTTCTTTCTTGAGATGCATTGCTCCTGGGCTTGGAAGAAGTAATCTTTGAGTATTGACCAACTTCCTTGGCCTCCTCTCCTGTTCAGGATTTTATGCCATGATAACCTACTAAACAGGTCCCTCAAGAGGTTGAAATCTGCTCTCCTGAAGTCCAGGGTAGTGAGCTTGCTACATACCCTCCTTGTTGCCCAATGGATCTTGAATTCCACCATTTAATGGTTGCTGCAGCCAAGGCCTAAAGCTAAATGTTGTTCACCAGGCCATGCTTGATGAGAACAAGGTCCAGCATAGCACCTTTTCTTATTGGTTCCCCTACCATTTGGAGGAGGAAGTTGTCATCAATTTACTCCAGGAACTTCTGGGATTGCTGGTGCCTTTCTGTGTTGTCCCTCCAGCAGATGTCAGGGTGGTTGAAATCCCCTATAAAGATCATGGATATGTAATGCTTAACAGCATTGACTTAAATCTATGAAACAATAGCTGCATGATAATACAGTCCCCTATATTTATTTATCTATTTCTTAGGCTTCATCATCAATGCAGTTCCTTCCTAGTAGTTAACAGGAGGTAACTAACTGAAAAGTTTGAGAAGAGTTTGGCTTAGTGAAGTTGGTTCTTTTTAATTCACAGAATGGCTTTATGTAAGTGTTAGCTCATAAAGTGTCTTTTAAGTGAAAAATTACTTACACCTTGTCTCCCTTCTAGAGAGGTGGATATTGAATGTCATATATTTTCCTGTTTAAAGTCCAATAAATTGTTTGATTAATAGCCTTGTAATAGGAACTTATTGATCTGCTGTTTCTTTTATAGCTTGTATAGAAAGTTATGAATTGGAAGTCTAGAACTACTCTTCTAAAAAATGTGGAAAACCTCTCTGAAGGGAAACTGCTGAGAGAAAAGGAGCTTTCAGTGTCTCAGTCTGGAGAGAGACATTAATTTTTCAATTTCACATCGTAAGGAGGGCTATAAACTGTGCTACGAATAATGTTTTCAGTAATTTCAGTTTGATCAAGGGAAGCTAGTATTTCATATTGTCATATTTCTGGACTTCAGCAAAGCTTTTGATACTGTCTCTCACAGTAGTCTCTTGGACAAAATGTCCAGCATACAGCTGGACAAATGCACCACATGATGGGTGAGCAGCTGGCACACAGGTCGAGGACAAAGAGTGACAGTGAAAGGGGTAACATCAGGCTGGTGACTGGTCACTAGTGGGGTCCTGCAGGGCTCCATTCTAGGCCCTCTCCTCTTCAACATCTTTATCAAAGACTTGGACATGGGACTTGAAGGAATTCTAAGTAAGTTTGCTGATGATGCAAAGCTGGGTGGAGCTGTCGACTCCCTTGAGGGCAGGCAGGCCTTGCAGAGAGACCACAACAGGTTAGAGAGTTGGGCAGTTGCCAACCATGTGAAGTTTGAAAAGGGCAAGTGCTGGATTCTGCACCTGGGATGGGACAACCCTGGTGGTAAGTACAGACTAGGGAATGAGTGGCTGGAGAGCAGCATGGTGGAGAGGGACCTGGGGGTCCTGGTTCATGGCAAACTGAATATGAGCCAGCAGTATGCCTTGGCAGCCAGGAGGGCCAACCACATCCTGGGGTGCATCAAGCACAGCACTGCCAGCTGGTCAAGTGAGGTGGTTGTCTTGTTCTGCTCCGTACTGGTGCGGTCTCACCTTGAGTACTGCGTGCAGGTTTGGGCACCACAGTAGAAAAAGGACTTCAAGCTATTGGAGAGTGTCCAAAGGAGAGACACGAGGGTGGTGAAGGGTCTGGGTGGGGTGACTTATGAGGAGTGTCTAAGGTCACTTGGATTATTCAGCTTGGAGAAGAGGAGGCTGAGAGGTGACCTCATGGCAGTCTATGGCTTCCTCATGAGGGGAAGAGATGGGGCAGGTACTGATCTTTCTGGTTGAAAGGAAGGAGTCAGAGAGTTGTAGTCAATGGGGCAGAATCTTGTTGGAGGTGTGTGACTAGTGGAGTCCC
>NW_009970725.1:998785-1039226 GCF_000747805.2 Chaetura pelagica
CTGGATGCATTCCTGTGTGATGTACTCTAGGTGACCCTGCTCTGGCAGGGGGGATTGGACTAGATGATCTTTTGAGGTCCCTTCCAACCCCTAGGATTCTATAATTCTATGATACTCCTGTGACCAAGGACAGGACTTGGGGAAATGGCAGGAAGCTGAATCAGGGGAGGTTTAGGTTAGATACCATGAAAAGGTTTCCTTATATCATCTCTGATCTGAGCCCCAGAGAGGCAGAAGACTTCCCTATAGCATCGATCTGGTCAACAAATGGGCTGTTCCCCTCAGAAGGAAGTCACCCACCACAATTACTCTCCTTGTCTTCTTAGTTGAAGAAGTCCTAAGGCGTGGGGGTGAGTGACAAGCCCTAGGTGACTCACTAGGTGGATCTACCTCTCCATCTTCATTTGCCTGGCCCTCAAGTTCCAAAGCTATTGGAACCTATTTTTCAAGGGCACCTGGAGGGGGGCAGGGTGCTGTGAGGGTTTTGCTTGCCTCTCTGAGGAGGGACCTCCCTCCATTCCTCCCTGTCCCGTGAGTTCTTTCCTTCTAGAAGGGGAAGGATAGGAGGAGAGGGGAACTATCACTTGTTCCTTCTGCCCTTGCCTCACAACATGGCTCCTCCAATCTGTTTCACTTTCGCAATCTCTGATGCTTCTTAATCTTTCTACCTAGTCTAGTGTGAGGTGTTCCTGCTCATAGCAGGGAGGTTGGAACCTGATGATCTTTAAGGTCCCTTCCATCCATAACCATTCTATGATGTTGTTGCAATTACCATGACATTTAAGTATATCAACCTGAAGGGGGTCCACATCTCTCATGCACCAACAAAATGAATTAATCTAAATGAAGCAAGAAAATGGAATTTGAGATGCAACAAATTCACCTCCAAGTTTCCTTTGCTTCTTGGAAAAAGCACTTTGGGTACAGCAGAAAATGTGTGTTTAAAAATCAGGCCAGAAAAAGGAGAAATTGGTAATGTGGAAGGAATCTCACTTGTTTATTCTAATATGAAAAAAGATTAATTTGCAAAAAGGAAATTACTTAGCCTCACAGTCAGACTTCTAAAAGACCAAGGAAGTGAGAAAATTTGGTGTTTCTAGTTTTGTTGATCTGAGCTTTAGTTGAGAAATAGAGGATTTTTTATTTACTCTCAGAAGGGATTTGCTGCACTTGCATGTTTTGATGCTTTTCTGCAGCACAGAGGTTATATTTTGTGCTCCTGTAAATTTAAACTGAATAGTTTGCTTAGTGTTTGAATGCAGATAACTGTAAATGCAGGTCTGTGTAGACCAGCTCCATCTGCTTTGTAGTAAGGATGGTTTTATGTAGAAGGAAGTAGGAAGGGGGCTAAAACTGACCTTTATAAAGGCCTTTCAGTTCTAGTGTGAGCAAAATGGATGTGGTAACTTTCTCTTTCTGGAAAGCAGTTAAGGAGTAAAGCATTGTATGTAAATGTGCTCAATATTACTGAACTACTGGTGCATAGAATTTAATTTCCTTTCTTCACCTTAAATGATTTAAAAGGAAAAATGATTCTTATATTGACTGGACAGCTGCTGTATTTGTATTGAGAAAATACTGACTATTTTTTACTGGCTTTTGAAGTATTACGTTAAGCAGGCATTGTATTATTGTATATATATAAAAGGCAGCTTTCTAGTGGAAAGAACTGGTGACTAAATTTGTTGTGGGCCAGGACAGTATTTTGCTCTTTTTTTACAACTTTGTACTTGAATTTGAACATCTTGTAGAAAGCATAGGGACAGACTTCCTGCATTTCAGTGGCCCTTGGTGGTGACTAAAGAAGTGACGGGGAAGGGACAGTGTGAGGTTTTCACCTGGATTTGCAGCATAGCAACATAGAGCAGTAACTGCAGATACTGTGTATGGGGAAATGAGATCAGAGTTTTTCCTTGTCCCCGGACTTAAACCTCGCAACTGCAAACAAATGACCAAAATAAAACATTTTGCACTGTGCTATCTACTGTATGTCCTTAGAAGTTGAATATGGCTTTTAAGGCACTAAGTACCCACAAAGTATGCTACTGCTCTGCCTTCTGAGAGATTTTTGCTGAACACACTGCACCATGGTTGGGTTTTAGTAAGCCTCAAGCATGCATCTGAACCAGTTTAAGCTGTGCAATAGCTGTACTGTGAGACATAGTTTGCTTGATTGATTTTTCTGCTTCCAAGTAATTGCCTGGGAATTTCACATTCAAAATGGTTTATGTGTGCTTTAAGGATAAGTAATTTTACAGGCCTATGATGCTGTGAACAGAGCCATGTATACAGCAAGTGCTTTCAAGGCTGCATGTCAGGCAAGAAGTACTAGGACCAGTACATGCATATAGGCATGAAACAAAAAAAGTACTGAGGGAGCAGAGGGAGGTTGTGTGAGTTTGGTGCCTCAGTTTTGAGTCCTGCAAAATCACAAGCAGCTCGTTTCCTTCTTTTCAATCAAAAGCCTCTACTTTGAGGGTGGTAACCTACCTGTTATAATCAAGAGTAATACCTAATGAGTGCAGCCCAGGCATTAAAATAGTACTGGGATCCTGCAGCAACTCCTGATAAAGCTGTGAAGGAAGGTGCTCAATCCTAAGTTATGGCTCAGCATACAAATTATGTGCTATTTTCTTTGCTAGTAGAGTTTGAAGTGAAGTATCTAGAATAGCAAAATTCCTATAATGTTAACTTAAAACTGAGGAAAGTGCTGTGGGTTGGTACAGTTGTCATCCTAAACTTCACTGTGCAATAGGAATTGTAATGAATAGGGAATATCTGTTTAACAGGGCACTGAGCTGAAAGCTAGTTTTTGAAATGTGCAGTAAGAACTGATCTTTTTTCTTTTTTTTTTTTAAATGAAATTTTAAGTGCCTGCTCCTTAGTTTCTTGGTGTTTTTTTTTTTTTTTTAAAGGCTTCATTGTGAACATTATTTCTTTCAACTGCTTCTAGAGTTTAACCTGTGTAGGTTGAAATACCTGTGTAGTGAAAAAAATTGTGGAAAAAGGAACACTTAACGTTTCGCTGCTCCTTTCAGTTGATGCAGTGGTTACAATTATTGAAGTTTATTTTCCATAATGAGCAGTAACCCAGATACTACTCAAGACCTCTTTCACATTCTTTGTGGTTCTTCGAAGTGTGGAGCTGCTTTCCTAAGAGGCGGTGAGAGATGGAAACATTCGGAAGAATTGTGCAGTGTTTTTCTGTAGAATTTAGATATGGTTGCTTAAGGCAAATGCTCGGCATTTGGGGGGTCCGTTTGTTCTGGTCATAGCACAGGTATAAAAAAAGTGAATTAGAGAGCTTGTTAATACAGGTGAGGAAAACTTTAAAGAAAATGTTGATATACAGTGGGCCTGACTTGGATATCCTTTTTTCCAACTTCATGATACAGTTCTTTTGTCAGTGTCTGTTTTGCTAGCTTATGGGTTAAATTGTCAGTATGTCCATTGGTGTTACTTGTGCTCAAGTGACTGGGTTATGGGAGGATAACCCTTTAAAAAACACAGCTATGGTGTTCTGTAACTGTTGCCAGAATTTTTAAATATTACCGTTGGGCTTTTTGTTTTTCCAGACAGTTTTGTTGATGTTGGGTTTGTACCTTATTTTCAGAGAGATAGATGATGGATACCTAAAGCTTTAAGTACTGTTGTAGTAGCCGCAGTTGACCATCTAATGTTAGCAGACATTATTTGAAGGAATAATTCAAAACTTAAAGCTTTTTCTACTTTATCTACTTCATACTTTTCACCGTTATCCTACTCCCCACTCTCCAGAATGTTTCTCAATCTAATTTTTTGTTGTATTTCAGGGAATACCTTGGAAAGCAGTTGCAGTCAGAACAACCTCAAACGGCTACTGCACGGAGCTAAACAATTCTGTCAATTCATGCTTATAACTACAGTATGTTTGTCTTTAAATTGATATCAAGGAAACACTGAAATCACATGTTCTTTGCCTGCTACTAGTGCATAAACTTTCCAGGTTTCCTTCAGTGTTGTTGGCTTAGTAAAAATGGGTTTGTTCAGCTATTCTGATGATTATGTCTATTAGCTTCTTGTTATATTCTGAATGTATATGAGGAAATGTGGCTAATATATTGCATTTGTTTTATGTATTTATTCTCATAATAAATAATGTTATTAAAGATTATTCATTCCATGTTATAACTAGCCTAGAAAAATTCTTAGCTTTTTAAAATGAGTTATCAGTTTTGTCACTTTCCAGAAAAAGCAAGTAGTCCCTATGTGTTTCCAGACAAATTAATAAAACTTTGGCTTGGTGTTATGTAGGAAACGCAACAGCCTGGGAAATGTTGATTGTCGGTACTGAAATATATACCTACTCTCAAAGCAATGTTAAAATTATATATAAAAAGAAAATGTTTGGGTTTTTTGGGTGGGGTGCTTTGCTCTTGTTAGTCTGCTTTAAAAAATCTGGACATGAGAAGAGGAGAAAGAATACTCTGAATGAAAATCAATACACTTAAGATTATTTGTGAAGTTGTGTAACATCAATGTTAAGGCTGTAGATCGGAGATCAAATCGTTTCTTCTTTTTTAATAACAGATGTGCAGTAACTGAATTTGGAAATTCATGGAGTGTTTTTGTTATTGAAAATATTTGTAAATGTTAGGGTTCTGGTGTCCTTCTAAAATCTATTGTATTTCCTTTATATTAAGGCAAGTAATTTGGCTATCATCACTCTCTGTTTTGTGGCTCCCAATAGTAAAAAAGATGTAAGCATCAATAAATCAAAGATGTTGCTGGATTGGTATGTGAAAACAGTGTTGTTGCATATATAGGAGCTTAGCTCCAGGCACTTGCAACACGAAGCAATTAATATTCTTGTGATTTATTTTTAGAAAAAAAAATAAAAATGAGAGAACATGGTTTGTTCTCTTTGGTAGTTTGGCATGGTGCAAGTCTCTGAGGAAGTTTAGGGTACTTTCTCATCAAGTAAAAAAATAAACAAAAAAACCAAAAGAAACTGGAGAAAACTTTTCTTACCCAGTCTGTAAGTAAAGTGTGGCCACTTGCAGTGGAGAGAGAAGATGTTTAGGGGATTACAGTTTGCGATGATTTCTTGGCCACCTTATTTAAAATTGGGTTGTGTAGATTAATCACTGTTGCTTACTTCTGTGTATAGGAGGCATAGGCTTTGATACTGAAGTTAGTACTATGAGGATAGATGCTGAAGCCTGAAAAGAATTAAAATTACTCTAGCTGGCATGAGAGTTACCTGAATGGATCTTATCTCAGTGCTGCATGTTCCCACAGTGATGAGGGATACTGGTGGTGTGGAAGGTTGTTGAGAGAGCAAGGGTGCTCCTACACTGCCATTTTTATTTTGGGTCAGTTGAATGCTCTTGAAATAATTATCTGAGTCTTCCCTGCTTTTCACACTACAATTTGCATTATGTGATGGTGTCAGTGCACGAATGGGGTTTTTCTCAGATAAAGCTAAACTGCAGGGTGTACATCCTGTGTGTCCTGGCTACTTGGCAAGCATTCAGCCCACTGGACCAGGTAAGGTTTTGCTTGAAATATGGCCCTTTGAAATGCATGCAGAGTGGAAGCTGGATTCTTAGCCTTTAATGTCTTCCTCTGCATGTCAGGTTCTCATGTCACACTTTTTGCTGATGTAAGCATATCCTAAGATTTATCTGGGAGATGCTGTACGAGATTGGTCCTGTGGTTACAGCTGTAATGTTGGGCACAAGAACCATGACAAGGAATAATGGCAAAGGAATCATAGAATGCCACGTTGGAAAGGACCTCAAGGAGATCATCTGGTCCAACCTTTCGAGGTACATTGTAGTTTATATGAGGTGGCTCAGCACCTGGTTAAGCTGAGACTTAAAACTGTCCAATGTGGGGGAATCCACCACTTCCCTTGGGAGGCTGTTCCAGTCTTTGACTGTCCTCATAGTGAAAAATTTACCTCTGTATCAAATCAGAATCTCCCCAGGAGCAACTTGTGCCCATTACCCCTTGTCTTCTCCATGTAACTCCTTGTAAATAGGGAATCTCCATCTTTGTAGCCACTCTTTAAGTACTGGAACATGGTAATGAAGTCTGTAAGCCTTCTTTTCTCAAGGCTGAGCAAACCCTGTTTTCTCAGCTTCTCTGCATATGTCAGGTCCTCCAGTTCTCTGATCATCCTTGTGGCCCTTCTCTGGGACCCTCTCCAGCCTGTCTGCCTCCTTTTTGTAGAGTGGGGACCAAAACTCCAGGTGTGGTCTGACTTGCGTCTTCAAAACCGGAAGCTTGTGTTTCCTTGTCTGAAGGGAACACTGAAGCACTGCTTGATAAGGGGATTTGGATTTGAGTTACAGAATCACAGAATGGTAGGGGTTGGAAGGGACCTCTTGAGATCCATCTAGTCCAACTCCTCTGCTAGAGCAGGATCCCCTGGATCAGATTACACAAGAACATGTCCAGGTGGGTTTGGAATGTATCCAGAGATGGAGACTCCACAACCTCCCTGGGCAGCTTGTTCTGGTGCTCTGTTAGCCTCAGAGTAAAGAAGTATTTTCTTATATTTAGGTCAAACCTCCTTTGTACCAGTTTGTGCCCATTGCCCCTTGTTCTGTCACTGGACACCACTGAGAAGAGTCTGGCCTCGTCCTCCTGAAACCTGCACTTTAAACATTGATGAGATCCCTCTTCAGCCTCCTCAAAGCAAAACAGACCTGGCTCTCTCAGCCTTTCTTCATAGGGCAGATACTCCACTCCCTTGATCTTAGTGGCCCTTGGCTGGACTTTCTCCAGTAGTTCTTTGTCCTTCTTGAGCTGGGGAGCCCAGAACTGTGCACAGTACTGCAGGTGAGTTGTATGAGTAAAGACAATGAATGCTACAGATAGCAGCCCCTCCTAATTTTTGGGAGCGAGAAATGACCAAACTATTCATACTGTGAAACAAAGTTGCTTACAGGGGTTGTCCTGAAAAATCTAAATGTTGCAGTCTTGTAATCTCCTTTCTGTTGCTTTGCTAGTGTTATTCTGTGCATAGTTTAATTCTTCATTGTGTGGTCTGTTTCTGCGCTATGTGATACCTGGAGTTCTCTGCCATTTAGTTAGAAAAATATGTTGGAGATGGAAGAAGGTATTTAAGGTTTTAAAGTAAAGAAATAGTAAAGAAAACTTTCTTCTGCATGTTTTTTGTCCAGTAATTTATAATTGGCTTTAGCTTTTGCTACTGAGCACTGTTTTTACTATTAATCTGTTTGCATTAGCTCACTTAACTTGCTCGACCTCATTCTCCCAAAATCTGGCATGGGAAGGGTAGGCAGATGCAAGGTGGCAGATTGAAGGCCTCAGGGCTGTGTGGTGACAGTGTGGGTAGAGCTTGGTACTACGAAGAGAACTGTGTACCAGAAGATTCCTTGTTTCTGTCTGGTGACACAAAGATTTAGAGATGACTGGAGATTAGCTGCCATGGACCAGATGACTAACTCCTTTCTGAAGTGAGTAGATAGTTACCTTCCTCCATATAAGAGTAATAAATCCTATCTTTGTGAATGTTTCCCTCAAATTTCCTAACATTTGTGTTCTCTCATGTTGCATCCAAGAATAAGTGGAATTGAATTTTCCTGTAATTAAAATAACTGAGTCTTTGAAACCTTTATAAGATGATTTTGAAGTTTTGTGTTTGAGGCTTCTTTTGCTTTTCATGGTACATCTGCTTACATGATTTTCTCTAAACTTTGGTCTCTGTCTGAAATGTAAATGGGAAATAAATTTGAGTAAGCTTGCAAGATATGCAGCAACTCCAAAACTAATTTAAATATGTCACAATTCAATGCAGGAGGAGTGGAGGGGAAAGATTATAAAAAGCAGCACTGACATCTGAAACTAAGGCAGGAAAATGCTTTAATCATATGTTTAGTGTATGTTATTCTCACAGGTGGTGTGAAATCTTAAGGCCTGCAGCTGGATGAAGAGGAGGCCAGAACTTGATCTTGGCCAGAGTGAGCTACTCTGCTAGAAGTAAACCAGGGCTGAGATGGAGATGGGCTGCCTGGGCCCTGGATGTACCACCTTGCATCAAACCTCTCTTCAGTATCTCATCTGAATTACAAAAATGTCTTTAAACACCCGTGTGAACAATTTGTAATACTCAGACCTGCTGGGTCAGTTTTTTGTTGTTTTGGGTTTTTTTGTTTGTTTGTTTTGTTTTTGTTAATAGGACATGCTAGTTTGAGCCCAGTAAGTGACAAGGGGTCAGAAGGAATCCTGTTGACTTGTGTCTATCCAATACCTTTTGCTTTTTCCTTTGGCAGCTCTGCAGAGTAGTTGTGAGTTGTCTTTTAGAACCATGGGCTGCATGAGAATTGAGAACAGAGCTGGTGCTCTTATGATGACCGGGTATGTTATTAAATTACTAATATTCACTTTCGCTTAAACTCCAAAAAGATTATTCAAACAAATCTTAAATGCTGTTGAAATTTTCAAATGGCCAAGAGTATTATCCTTCAAATACCACAGAAAGCAGCAACCTTACTTGCAAATGTTAGGTGTAGCAATTTGGGAGTGACCTGGGAACTCTTCTTATGTTGAGGTACGTATATTTCATCAGTGCAGCTGGTTCTGAGATGCATCAGACATTGTTAAACACACATTATATGCTAAAAAATTGATAACCTTGAAGAATATTTTTGTTACCTGCCCCTTGGCCTTACTGCTGCTTGTAAGCTCTTACTGCACAGTAAATAGCCTAATAAAAGCCAGAAAAAGAACAATGGCTGACCCTTACCATAGAGTGACGTCCTTCTTTCACTTAGTTGTATCCAAGAACATTTCTGTGCTATGAAAATGTGGTTTTTCTTGGGAGAAAATCTTCAGAAGGAAAAAAAAAAAATCCCTCTTCTTACAAAGAGGGCAGTGGGACAATATTTTTTTAACCTGATAATATCACAGTTTTTCCCAGAAGTGCACAATTTGTCCCTCTGCATGAAAACTAAATATGTAGAAGGAAACAGTTTTCTAGTGAGTCATCTTTTGGTCCTGTTATATGCATATTGACAATACAATTTTTACACAGCTTCTCAGTTAGGTTTTCCTCATCTGTATTCTGTGTAGAGACAAAAACTGTCAAGCTGAAAATTTAAATAGCTTTTTCAATGTCTGTCACCGTTTGACTCAGGATCGACAACAACGCTCTCGATCCCTCCTGCCCAGGCAGGGAAGGAGAGAGAGAAGAAGAGACTTTGCTGGATTGAAAACTAAACTACACAGCTTTACTTAAACACTAAGGATATAAGAAAATATATACAATTATATACAAATGTGTTCAGATATGTGCAAAAGCCTCTCACCACCCCCCACCCCCAGCAACTCCCACAGCATCTCCTGAGCTGGGACAGTCCCGAGAAATCCTGGAGCTGCTGGAGAAGGTGGAGAGTGATGAGGGTCAGGAGAGCTCAAGCCTGGGGATTGATAGTGATGGATGGATGGATGGAGTCTTGTGATTTTTAGGAAGGGTTCAGGAAAGTTCAGCAAAGGCCTTTTTGGATCTGGGCCCCCTTTCTCAGAAGCTGTTATTTTTAATGCCTTTTCCTTAACATCAGTTGTGTTTCTTGCTCCTACTCTTCCTGTTGGGAGATTGGACCAGAAACCCAGTTCTCTGATGACTTCAAGCTTTTCTGCTTCCAGATTCACTGAAGCTATGGTAAGGATAATATAACTTACTCTTGTGCTGGTATTTTCCTATAGCTACTTAACCTTTGGTGGCAGTAACTCTCCCCCTAACACCTCCAGAAGTTATTGATAGAGAAATCACTTAGAAGAAATTTTACCTCATTCCCTAGTAGATCCTAATATTGCAAAGTCTGCTTTCTTCCTCGAGTTAGAAAGCAAAAATTAAGAGCACCACAAAGCTTGGAGAATTAGAGGTGTGAGAAAGTCCTGACATGAACCTCACTTCTGTATTAGAGGGAACTTTTGAGTCACAGGCTGGAAACTTTTCTGTAATGAATGTGGTGACTTACTCATACAAAGTAAGATTTTATTGTGAGGAGCACAGGCAGAACTAATGAGCTGATGTATAACTGGAGCTTTAATTACCAAACTGATATGCTGTGTTTCTGCTATCTTTGCCAAGTCAGACTTGTGGCTTTCTAGGAAAGGCAGCACAATTATATCGAAATGAAAGAATGCCTTAATTAACCTGTTTATGCACACAATTATTATTTGTTTGCTTTTGTAGCGGAAGAAAAAAGCTTTTATAAATGTGGTATTTTGTAATTAGGTCCCTTCCAACCCCTATGATTCTATGATCTTGTGACTGAGTCTGCTGGTTAAACTTGTTTTTAGAATTATAGAATCATAGCATGTTTTGGGTTGGAAGGGACCTATCACGGTCATCTAGTCCAAACCCCTTACAATAAGTAGGGACATCTCCAACTAGACCAGATTTCTCAGAGCCCCATCAAGCCTGACCTTGTATGTCTCCAGGGATGGGGTCTCCACCACCTCTGTAGGCAATCTGTTCCAGTGCTTCGCCACCCTCATGGTAAAGAACTTTTTGCTAATGCCCAACCTCAATCTACCCTTTTCTAGATTAAAACCATTACCCTTTGTCTTATTGTTTCATGCCCTAGTGAATGGTTCTTCCCCAGCCCTCTTATAGGCCCCTTTCAGGTATGGGAAGGTTGCTATAAGGTCCCCCTGAAGTCTTCTCCTGGCTGAACAACCCCAACTCCCTCAGCCTGTCTTCAGAGCAGAGGTGCTTCAGCCCTTTGATAATTTTGTGACCCTCCTCTGGACACTCTCCAACGGGTCCACATCTTTCTTGTGTTGGGGGCTCCAGAGCTGGATGCAGCACTCCAGGTGAGGTCTCACTGGGGCAGAGTAGAGGGGCAGAGTCACCTCTCTCGACCTGCTGGCCACACTTCTTTTGATGAAGCCCAGGATGCTGTTGGCCTTCTGGGCTGCAATTGCACATTTTCACACAGAATGAGCTGCCCTGTGGTATGACAATACACTTCTTGTGTGTTACCTGATTTATTTATTTTTTTTCTTGCATCCAAAAACAGTGTGGCCAAATAGATAAATCTTTACTTCCCCTTTAACCATCCTAAGTCACTCAGGTGTTATTTTCTAGTTTATGACTCTATTCCCATGTAATGTTTTCTTGAAAATAAGAGAGAAAGTCACTTCAGTTGTCACTTCCCTGTTTTCCCAAATCTCTTTTCCTCTTTGAATAGTTTATTTCTGATGTAAGTGCTATGATGATCTGTTAAGATCTCACAGGAGTTCTTGTTTAATCAGTTCCTTATAATTTATGTGGTGCATAGCAAGCTCAAGGTATGAAGGGGAGATGTGTAGCATGAAGTAGGTGTTCAGTCCTGTGCTGCCTTATTAATCAGATGGTCCTTGATGGCAATGTCACTACCATACTATGCTGACCACCCATGTCAGTATGAAAGCTGTGCAACAGTATTTGGGTTCTACATGACTGTCACAGTTTAATGCTGGACTGTGAATTAAAGAGATGACAGGTGCTCTCTATCAACCTGTCTCCAAAGGAAAGGAAAGAGAATAAGAGAGAGAGACTTATGGGTAGGAAGCTAAACTCCACAGCTTTAATGAAACAATAGTGATGAAAAGGAAAATAGTGAAATATGTACAAATACAAGCAAGTATATACAAAGCCATAATACTGCTCCCCCCTCCAGTAACACTCACATCACCACTGAGGCTGCAGGGCAGGCCCTGGAAAAGTTGTAGGCTGGGCTCCTTCAGTCAGTAGCAGACAGGAGCTGGATGCAGGAACACATGGATTCAGGAATGCATGGATCTGGATCAGAGGCAGACAAATGGACGGAATCCTCCCAGGACACCAGCCATGAATGAAGATAACTTGGCCCTCACGATCCTTCAGATTTATATGGAGTACGATGCATATGGGATAGGATACTTTGGTCAACTTTGGTCACCTGTCTGGTCCACTCTTCCCCTCAGGAGGGTCGCAGGTGATACCCTTTTATTCCCTTCTGGTGCCTGATCATAAGATGTTTTTCAGAACCAAGCAGTGGCCCTGGTTCTGCATACCATTCTCCAACAGTACCAGTAAGCATTGAGTGCTATCCGTACTGGAAGCAGATACTGATTGAAAAACATGCCATTGCTTCCAGAAACTGCAGCTACTTAGAAGAGATTCAACTGTTAAGTAAAATTACTAGAAAGAAAATTGGTTCTATCCTGGCTCAGACCAGGACAATTTCCTTCCCCATTTCAGCCTTTTACTCTGTTTGGCCTTCACTGGCCAGCATCTCAAAACACCGGCCAAGGAAACCTAATACTTGGCTACAGCAAAGGAGCACCATCTGTGTTCCTGATGGGGATAACTGGTATAATCCTGTAAAAGCCTGTAAGGCTTTGGAAGATTATTGAATGTAAGGCTAGAATTTTTTTTTTTTTTTTTAGTGTGTTACTATTTTTGTTAGCAGAGAGGATGAAGCTTGTCTGCTTTATCTTGTTCTGGAGCTAAGAAGAGGTTAACCTCTGCTTCTGCTTGCAAGACTTAAGGTGTTTTTCTGGAAATTTGAGAGCAGTTTTGCATGTGTGTAGCTACATAACAAGCTCTAATTAAGAGGATTTGCAGTCTTCTTCCTGAGCTGATTTGCCCTGAAATATTTCCGAAGTTTAATGGGATGATTGTTAATGCAGCATGACGTTTTCTTGGTTTTTATTTTATTTCTACAAAACCTGTTTCAGTTATGAGCTATTAGTGATTTGTTTACCTTTACTAAATCGCTTAGGTACTACAGTATTGGTAACTACTTTGAGCGTGATACCAGCTTTCCTCTATGGTTACCTTAAAAGGAGCTAATTAATAGCTGTTAAATTAATTATGCGAACTTGAGGCTCTCCAAGAGAATGAACTGGAGGTTTGAGCATTCCCTGTCTGAAATTGTGTCAGCGTCTTTGGATGGTTCGAGTTTGTATCCAGCTTCAAGTCGACAATGAAGCTGATGCTGGAAACGGATCTTCTCCTCATGCCTTGCTCTCTCGCTTACACAGAAAGTTAGATATTGGGGCAGAGAATGGGACAAAGTACTCTGAGCACTTGTTACAGATAGAGAAGACAGAGATTAAATCTATCTCAATGAATTAGCTGTACAAAATGGAGCTGCTCCAGCAAAGCAGATGGAGAAACTTTCCAAGAATGCTAGGCTGGTGGTCACAAAACCCTTCTGGAGAAAGATGTCTGTTTCAAGTTGATATTGCAAATTAGGCACATGAGATATTTAAACATGAGTATTCACAACCCAAATGGGTAGTCAAACCATTATTTTGAGCCTTGTGGATTTTTCCATGTAGACTTAAGTTCCTAAACAGCTTAGATGGGTTTTCAGAGTTAATGGGAACTCTCCATAAATAGAATGGAAATTAAATCCAGCCAGGCAAACTTGATTTAATTTTATATGGCAATATAAGTTAATCCACTTAACACCTGGATAGGAGATGGCTCTCATGCACACAGAAGAGCTGATACAATATTGTCTTGACTTTTAATGTAGTGGTTTATTGTTTCTCTTTAAAATTCACAGTAAAATTTCATTCACTTGAATTGAAACAGTATTAAGTGGATGACTACAGGATTTACTGGATTTATTGAGATGAAGTTTGCTTATCAAATGCCTATGAGCAGGTTGTGATTCCATGGGGGTAATTTGTTCTTTAATTTATTTTACTTTTATTTTCTGTTTAGAACTGGGTTTTGTTCTTCTCTGTTATTCTTGGCAGCAGTTATGTGATTAACTGATGCTATCAGTTGGAGCTGGATGCTGTAATTATGTCAGTCACAATCTACCACTTATATATCTTGACTGGAGGAAAACAGCTTTATAATTAGGAAAAAAATGTGGAGGTCACAGAATGAGGAGGAGAATTTGACTCTTGGGGTCCAATAGTAAATGAAGAGGATCAGGAAACCTTTCTTGACCTAAGCGATATCTGAAATGTCAATCCTAGACACAGTAGCCTGTTTTTTATATCTGTTCTGAGTTCAGATGTGAAATAAAATCTTCTTTTGCAAAGTATTTATATTAGAGTAGTTTCTCCCTGCCCCAATGGGGACTGTTGCCCTTTTTGCTAGGTATTGTGCATGCTTACAGCATCTTGCTTGTTTGCCTGAACTAGGGTCCATCATCCCATATGTGCTGTATTAGTGCAGAGCCTTGGTGGTTTAAATGTTGAGCACTTTTATTTAGGAGTATGTGCAATGGGTTCTGTGAAGCACACATAAAAGAGCTGTGGTCATATTCAAGACATCAATTTACTACTCAGCCTTTTTCTCTAGGAGTATGAAATACAGAATAAGATGAATTACATTATGTTATAGACAATGACAAATGTTAACTTGATGAATTACTTTGATAGGTGGACAGATCTCAATATCAGGAGGGAAAAAATACCTGTTCTGATAATTTTTCATTATTCCTCGCTATTCCTTGTGAGTAGCTGTCAACTGTCTGGCTCCTTGTGGAAAGTGAAGTCAGCTCTGCAGCCATTCTGCTTACAAGATTAAATAATATGTAGGTAGAAATCCTTAATATGCTTTCTTGTAAATCTTCAAGCTGTTTCAGCTTTTAGGTTGCAAAATAGCAGAGTCCCCCTAATTCTGTGTTGTCTGACTGAATTTGATTCAGGTCCTGTAAGATGGATTTGGAAGCTTAGCTTCTGAATTTTGCTGGGACTTTTCAGGAGCTGAGGCAAAGCCAACAGAGGGAATCATAGAATACTTTGGGTTGTAAGGGGACCTCTAGAAATTATCTAGTTCCAACCCCCCTGAATGGGCAGGGACACCTCCCACTAGACCAGGTTGCTCAAAGCTCCATCCAGCCTGGCCTTGAACGCTTCCATAGAGGAGGCATTCACAACCTCCCTGGGCAACCTGTTCCACTGTCTCACCATCCTCACAGTGAAGAATTTCTCCCGGAAGTCCAATCTAAACCCACCCTCTTTCAGTTTAAAACCACTGTCCCTTGGCCTGTTGCTGCAGGTGTTGGTAAATACTCTCCCTCCATCTTTCTTATGAGCTTCATGTAAGTACAGAATGGTCACAGTAAGGTCTTCCTGGAGCCTATTGCATTTTTGAGTCTAGATTTTCTATGATATTTTGTGACCTGAATTGCACAGCTAGAGGAATAAAGGGTTTACTTGTTTTCTACAGGCTTTGCTGTGCTTGGTTCATCCCATCCTTCTGGGAGTTTACCTGTGTTTGGCTTTGGAAAGGGAAAAAGCTCTGGCTGCCAAAAATATGGGTGTCAGAAGCATCCTAAATCTTTAGATTCTCTGAAGGAGCTGTGGCAACAGATCTCCTGTTTGACTGCAGAATGTTTAACATTTATGGGAACAGCAGGTATTTTTCACAGGCTGAGGAACAGCTATTTGAAACATGAGAGAAAATTGTCATGGAAGACCTAAGGTCAAAAGTAGAACTGAATCCTTTACATATATCTTTAGTGGTGCTTTCATTTGAATCTGTACAATGAGCTGTATAATCTGCTTGCTAATGGGGACTGTGTGAATTGTTTTTTTAAGGCTGAAGCTATATTGTCTCAGAATGTCACTTCAGTGATAGAGAAAATGACTAACAACAAATGTAAAATGAATGACCTTCCATAGTGTCTGAGCAGTATGATTTTTATTTAGTCCCCAATACCCATTCCTTGTTTTCTGTTCTGGAAAGGAAGGTTTGGGTTCTTCAATTTAGTAATTTGCCCATTAAAACCTAGATGCTTATAACAAAAAATAACTATGTTCCCTACAGCTCTTCACAGATTTTTTTCCTTTATGCTCTGTATCATGGGAAGCCCAGTGTTACAGAGCAATATTTATTTCAAGCTATTTGTTATTTGCTGGGTTTCCAGTGCTTTTGGAAGAAGTGTATTTATGCATTTTTGAAAACTTTTTTAGGTCACTTGCTACTACAAATGAGTACTCTGAAGGTTAATCTTTGTTCTCTGAAGTATTAGTGCAGAGCCTTGGTGGTTTAAATGTTGAGCACTTTTATTTAGGAGTATGTGCAATGGGTTCTGTGAAGCACACATAAAAGAGCTGTGGTCATATTCAAGACATCAATTTACTACTCAGCCTTTTTCTCTAGGAGTATGAAATACAGAATAAGATGAATTACATTATGTTATAGACAATGACAAATGTTAACTTGATGAATTACTTTGATAGGTGGACAGATCTCAATATCAGGAGGGAAAAAATACCTGTTCTGATAATTTTTCATTATTCCTCGCTATTCCTTGTGAGTAGCTGTCAACTGTCTGGCTCCTTGTGGAAAGTGAAGTCAGCTCTGCAGCCATTCTGCTTACAAGATTAAATAATATGTAGGTAGAAATCCTTAATATGCTTTCTTGTAAATCTTCAAGCTGTTTCAGCTTTTAGGTTGCAAAATAGCAGAGTCCCCCTAATTCTGTGTTGTCTGACTGAATTTGATTCAGGTCCTGTAAGATGGATTTGGAAGCTTAGCTTCTGAATTTTGCTGGGACTTTTCAGGAGCTGAGGCAAAGCCAACAGAGGGAATCATAGAATACTTTGGGTTGTAAGGGGACCTCTAGAAATTATCTAGTTCCAACCCCCCTGAATGGGCAGGGACACCTCCCACTAGACCAGGTTGCTCAAAGCTCCATCCAGCCTGGCCTTGAACGCTTCCATAGAGGAGGCATTCACAACCTCCCTGGGCAACCTGTTCCACTGTCTCACCATCCTCACAGTGAAGAATTTCTCCCGGAAGTCCAATCTAAACCCACCCTCTTTCAGTTTAAAACCACTGTCCCTTGGCCTGTTGCTGCAGGTGTTGGTAAATACTCTCCCTCCATCTTTCTTATGAGCTTCATGTAAGTACAGAATGGTCACAGTAAGGTCTTCCTGGAGCCTATTGCATTTTTGAGTCTAGATTTTCTATGATATTTTGTGACCTGAATTGCACAGCTAGAGGAATAAAGGGTTTACTTGTTTTCTACAGGCTTTGCTGTGCTTGGTTCATCCCATCCTTCTGGGAGTTTACCTGTGTTTGGCTTTGGAAAGGGAAAAAGCTCTGGCTGCCAAAAATATGGGTGTCAGAAGCATCCTAAATCTTTAGATTCCCTGAAGGAGCCGTGGAAACAGATCTCCTGTTTGACTGCAGAATGTTTAACATTTATGGGAACAGCAGGTATTTTTCACAGGCTGAGGAACAGCTATTTGAAACATGAGAGAAAATTGTCATGGAAGACCTAAGGTCAAAAGTAGAACTGAATCCTTTACATATATCTTTAGTGGTGCTTTCATTTGAATCTGTACAATGAGCTGTATAATCTGCTTGCTAATGGGGACTGTGTGAATTGTTTTTTTAAGGCTGAAGCTATATTGTCTCAGAATGTCACTTCAGTGATAGAGAAAATGACTAACAACAAATGTAAAATGAATGACCTTCCATAGTGTCTGAGCAGTATGATTTTTATTTAGTCCCCAATACCCATTCCTTGTTTTCTGTTCTGGAAAGGAAGGTTTGGGTTCTTCAATTTAGTAATTTGCCCATTAAAACCTAGATGCTTATAACAAAAAATAACTATGTTCCCTACAGCTCTTCACAGATTTTTTTCCTTTATGCTCTGTATCATGGGAAGCCCAGTGTTACAGAGCAATATTTATTTCAAGCTATTTGTTATTTGCTGGGTTTCCAGTGCTTTTGGAAGAAGTGTATTTATGCATTTTTGAAAACTTTTTTAGGTCACTTGCTACTACAAATGAGTACTCTGAAGGTTAATCTTTGTTCTCTGAAGGCTGACTGAAGTAAGAGAACAAAGTAGATAAATTACTTGTAAGAACAGCAAACCATTCTAATGTAAGAGACTTCTGTGTTCTTACGTCAAATGTTATGTTCCTCTCAAGCCTTTTTTTTTTTCCTACAGAATTAGTTGAAGTAAAAATTAGTAACTGGTAGTTTGTTAGCCTCAAGGATACTCTGGAAATAATTCTTGTTTGGCAGAGGTTTGATGAAACACTAGCAGTTCATTACTTATTTTCAAATACAGATAGAAAAGGGATGCTGGCACATGCTTTTTACATTGTCAACTTCCAAGTAGTCTGTTTAGTAGTATAAGAGAGTAGGAATAAAAAGTAAGGGTTTTTTTTTTTTTCTTAATTTGATCCTGCATCTTCAGAAGGATTAGCCTGAGACTCTGAAAGTACAAGTTTATTGAAATAACTTAGGGTATTTGTTTATTTATACAAAGGTAGAAGAAGAAGAAGGGAGAACAAAAAAGCAAAGAACTGCTAAATGGAAAATTTAAATATATATCCACAATGTAAATTTTGAAAGATAATTTGCAATCTGAGTTTTAGAATGAAGTAGAGTAGAATGTGAAGACCACACCATTGACTTGAAACAGCACAGAAGGATCATGTTAACTCCTTAAACTTTATTTGGCAAACCCCCCCTTTGTTTGCACTTCGTTTTGTGCAGTACTTTGCCACTGTGATTTAAAGCTTACTTAATGCAAGAGCAAGGGTTATTGCTGCTTTGCTATGTTTTAGTTTCTGTCTTCAATCTCACTTTTATAACGCAGTTCCCCAAAACATAGTTATCTAATGTTCTCTTAATATAGCTTATCCACCCCCAATACCTGAGAGAAGATATTCTTCAGTTTCTAGCTATCACTGCTGTCTGCAAGAAGCTTATGTTCTTGACATGTCAGCTGCATTTTAGCACTGCAGCAAAAACCATAGAGACTGAGGTGAACTGAAGAAAATGATTATTTTTTTTAAATATAAAATCAATTATATGAGATGTAAAGGATGCAATGTAAAGGATGTAATAATGGAGGCATAGCAAAATTCCAGGAATAGAGAAGAACTCCAGAAGAGCAGAGATACTCTAGGAAGCTGTAACCATTTTATATTGTTGCGAGAGAAATGTCTAGGAGATACGTTCTATACTGTGTGAGCTCTTTCTGTACAAACATAAAAACCAGTAGCTGGTAGTGTGGCAGTGCATAGATGTTGAGCCATTGCCAAGGATGAACTTGCTGGGAACATGTGGATACAGACTTGATGACTGTGAACTCATGACTGAAGATGAAAAAAGATTTGCAGAGCACATCCCCACGGATCTGAGCAACAAATTGGAACAGGAGGATCTGTTACTTCCCCTGGAGATACACCTGACCCAGCTGTGTGTGCACAAATCTGGCACCAGATGCATGATGTGCATAGGTTTGCAACATACCATTTCATGCTATTCATGTCATTGTTTGCTTCTGCACCCAACCCTGTGAGTTCTGGAAGATGTTGTTAGCTCCTCCAGATGCTTCTTACCTGTTTGCTTAAAGGGAGGCTGTGGCAAAGGAGTGGTGGAATGGAGAAGTGTTTTCTGTCAAAGCAAAGTAAATATCCAGGGCCAGGCAGCAGCGTATGGGTTAATTTTATGCTGTCTGTGCCTGCCTATATCTCTGGGTCAGGTTGCTTTAGGATGTGTGCTGACATTGGCTTTTCTGTGCTTGAAGGCTGAGCTCTAGGGTCTCCAGAGGGCTGTGAGCAAACAGGAACAGCAGGGAACTGGTGTCACAGGTGGGAGGACAATATAAACCTGTGGGTTTTTTTTAATTTACAGAGGCATAATTTCTCATTTCTTTGCTTTACATGGACTCTAAATTAAGTGGAAACAGGAGAGTGAAAAGCGTATCACCTCTTTTATAAGATCAGGTTAGAAGAAATGTCCATGACATAAGCACAATACTACTTCAAAGGAGAGGATTATTGAATGCCCTCTGGGCTGCTCGTCATATATGCGGGAGGAGAGAGTTAGCACAACAAGACATGTGGGCTTTTGAAACCATAAAAAATGTTTGTTATTGAGCAACCGTCAATTGTTTCAAAGATGAAGAGAAGGTATATTAATAAAACTGAAATTTTAAAAAAACCCAACAACACAACAGGGAAATTGAGATTTAAAGAGATTTTTGGCTTTCTCTGTTTAATAGTGTATCAGTGCTTGGTAATACTTTGTGAAGTGAAATGAATACAGCAACAATTGGATCACAATTCTTTTGCTTGATAAGTGGACAGCACATAAAGCATCTTCAGGGCCTTTTTGTGGTTAACAGCACCAAAATTATGTGTATGATGAATTTAGCCTAAAATGATTGCTATTTATTTGGTTACAGGCTGTTTGAAATAATTTAAATATCCTGTCCTTGTGGCACTTCAAACTGATAAGCATTATGTTAAATGTATGTGGACAAAACATCAGGGAATGTGAACTATCAGGTTTAGATAATAGTTTAATAAGCATGCACTGTGCAGAGTGTCTGCCAGGGTGCAATGGACAGTGAGCTTGTGAAAATGAACC
Source organism: Chaetura pelagica (assembly GCF_000747805.2). NCBI lineage: Eukaryota > Metazoa > Chordata > Aves > Apodiformes > Apodidae > Chaetura > Chaetura pelagica. Next base: position 1,019,145 of record NW_009970725.1, read on the forward strand.
CATGAATATGTAACCATTTCAAATAAAATTTTCTAGCTATCTGTTAATCTTGAATCTGTTTTTAAATAGAGAAAGATACTGCTATTGAAATACCTTCTTTAAGTCTGGTTTTTATGAAGTACAGAAGGTGTTTATGAAACTAGCTCTCATGGTCTTCTGTTACTGGGATGTCTCTGGCACTGAACAAGGCTGCACTTTGTCAGATGAATTGTATGGGAAATCATCTGGTGGCATTGCTGGTTTATACCTCTCCCTGTAATGGTTGCTTCTGTCATGTGAAAATATGCACAGATGCAGTTTGCAGGAAAAATATTGATTATAAATTTTTAGCTGCAATAGGGTGAAGAGGGTGTTCTGTTCTTAGCACTACCCTGGGGGGAAAACAGGTCCATCAGGAAAACATCAGCCAGGTTTATAGCAGACCAGAGTGTAAAATCAATCCCTGCACAGAAGGCTGACTTGCAGGTCTCTGTGTCTCTGTGTTGGCAGCCATGGGGAAAGACAATAGTCATAAACTAGTTTGGCAGAAATCCTTTACTTTTCTGACAGAACTTTAGAGGGGATTATGTACCTTCATGCTAGATCACAGGCTGAACACCTGAGTCTGCTGGAAGACTAAATCAATAAATATCTGTAGCTTACTGCCAAAGCACTGCATAGCTCTGTGGATATTTCAGGCCTATTCTTTGGACAAATAGCTGTGGGAAGATGACTGTGCCACAGATGATTTGGGATGTTATTTATCTAGAGGCTCCTGGCAGTAAGATTTGGAAAAATATGTTACAAGGGTTGTTGTTTAGGGGTTTCTAGGAAATAAAGCCTTTTTGTCAGTGAAAATTGGTATGTTGTAGGACTGGCCTTCTTGGAGAAGTTATAGTGTAATAACTAAAATGTGATTTCATGGCCCTGTTACTGACTTATTTTCTTCCCACCATGCTGTTGCTGTACCAGAGTAGCCTTCACAGGACATTACCAACTGGCTGGAGGAGCAGTGCCAGGAGGAGGAGCATGGGATTGTGAGGAAGACTGTACTTGCTGGGGCCAGAAGTCTTTTTGGCAGAGGAAGAGCCCAAAAACATCAGGGTAGGGAAGAATAACCTTGATAATGCCCTGAAGTGCTTTACCAGCATCCAGTAAATTCAGGAGTTTCTGAAGGGGGTTTATTTTTGTTTGCACAAAAATCTGATTTTAATAATCTTCAGGTTTAATTTGTTTTGCACAAATTTGTCCAACACCCTTTTGAACCCAACTCTTCGTAGTTACTATATGGTGTGACAGATCCTGCAGTATAACTGCTTCTCAGGTGAAGAAATTGTCTGGTTTGGTTTCCCCTCTATAATTATTAGTGCTCTGTATCTTTGGACATTTAGCTTCCCTCCTGGAGCCATCTCTTATATTGGTATTACTGGTCCTACAGAGGTGCTGACAGGAAGCCTCCACACCACCTAGTGAAGCATAGCACAGCTACAAAATATTCCTGGTAATAAAAAAACACCACAGGCATTCAAACCAGTTTTCCAGATAACTATTTTTCTTGCTTTACCTTTGACCTCTTAGCATTTAGTTGGAAAGCAATTGTACATTTCTCTTGCTGCCCTCTGTGAGAACAAAAACAGAGACTCACATATTTTTGTTTGTTTCTTTTATTTTGTTTTTTTCTTTCTTTTCTGTTTGTTTCTTTCTAGCTGCGAAAGCTCCTTCCCAGCATAAGTGAAAACATCAGTAGTTGCATTGATCTCTGAGTCAATCCTTGTGAAAAACTGTAAATGTGTTCATTAAAACCAAGTAAGTTCATCGCTTATTAGGTCTTGAGAGATGGCAGTAATTCAAATCCATCCTCAATAAAGGCAAGAGTTTCACATGTTGAAGTTAGGGAAGGCTTTCTTAGGGCCTTCAGTAAAGCCAGATCTTAAACTGTCTGTCCTTTCAGAGAGCTATTTATTTGGATGAAAGAGCATCAGTCCAGGGATGAGCTGGCTTCACCATTTTCCTCATAGGCTGTTACTCCTGAATTTTCCAAAATATATTTTTGAAAGAGAATTGAGCTGAAGAATTTGAGAAATACTTTGATTAATAATTTCCAGTATACTTGCCAATATTTCACTAGTATTTTTCCCTGAAGTTCACTTTTAGCTGCAAATGTCTACAAGCATAAAAAGAATATCAGTAAAGTTGGCTGCTGTTCCCCCCACAGAAGTAATATTTTGAAGAGGTTTTGTTTTATTGATTTTAAAAATATTTAGCCTGAGTGCCACTGTCTGTGACAGCATGCTTAAATAATGCAACAGCAGAAAAAGATAAACAACATCCATAAAAACAGCAGTTCTCCAGCTGGAGAGATTAAAGCAGTATTATGCCACTAAACCTAGGAAAAAGACACAGTCCACCTAGTTTTGTATCTCAAAAGCTGAGGTAAATAGGAAGGCTTTGATTAATTTAGGCTAAGGGGAAAAAAAATACCAAAGCCCCAAACTGATAATATTGTTCTGTTTGTAGCACTGCTTTTTGTAATTGAAGAGGCCTCAGCTCAGACACCACTAGTGACAGACCAGAAGTCCAAAACAGAATTGTTCCTCTGGGTGTGCCTGAGACCTTGAGCTCTTTGAACTCATCCTAGAACTGGCAGCACCAAAGATGTAGAAGCAGTTATCTAAGGCACTGACACGTCCAGTGTTGGTATATTCTATGCTGCTTTGTTCTAACTGAAGAGACCTCAGTTTAGGTATTGCTAATGGTAGAACAAAAACCTGAAATTAATTTGTACCCTCTGTGTCTATCGGAGCTGGAGCTGCCTAAGGCAGTGACAACACTGGCAGCAGCAAAGCTGCAGAAGCAGCCATCAACACATGGCCGGTGTTGGCAGATTGCATGCTGCTTAGTTCAAGCCCTACCTGACCTTGAAATTACCTGGAAATGTTTACTGGCTTGGCAGGGGGAAAAAAAAAAAAAGCAAGCAAATTCTACTTAAAAAGAAAATATCCTGCAAGCATAGTGTTGTTTTGTTTTGTTTTGTTTTTTCGTGTGTGTGTGGCGTTTGGTTTTTGTTGGCTTGGTTTGTGTTTAAGTTGATGATTTTAGTTGGGAATTTTGCCTCCAGTACAGCTCCAGCAGACATTCCTGGTTGCTTGCATCAGCAAAAGCCCCTCAGACCGGTGAGGGGTATTGGTGAAGGGAGGGGGAAATGAAATAGAAAAAGAACTTCATGTACTGAATGCTTTTCAAAAGCCCGCTATATTACAATAGCCATCTATGGGCTCTATAGAAGGATAATAGTAAGCTGGGAATTAAATACAAGCAGGAGAAAAAAACAACAGTAGAGTCCATGGACAACAAATATGTTTATGACAGCTGGATGTATTCGGTTTGAAAATATTCCTTCCTGCAAGGAAGGAAACATCCTCTGTCTAGCTCTTGGTAGGAGGAATAAACCATCATCAAGCCAGTGAGTGTGTAAATTTCCTCATGGTTTCCTCCCTCGGGTGGCCGTCCCCTACATATGGAGTCCAAACCAGAGCCTGTGTCAGACAGCCAGAGCTCTCAGCCCCGTATCCCCCACCCCCAGTGTTGATCTACCCTGGGGATGCTGTCCTGCAGACAAGCAAAACTGCTCAGTGTCAGGGAGTTCCAGCTGCATGGGGCTGGGACCTGGCAAGAAAAAAATGCAACAACAAAAAGACAACAGGGAAGTTGTGGAAGCCCCATTCTTGGAAATATTCAAGGTCAGGTTAAATGGGGCTCTGAGTAATCTGGTCTAGTGGGAGGCTGGATCTAGCCATACTGTGAAACCCACAGTACCCTACAAGGAGGAAGAAATGCCTCATCTGGTGCATCCCTCTCTTGCTGCTCAGTGCATGAACCAAGGACTGTTGGCAGGAGCTCAGCACTGTGACTGCTCTCCTGCTGTGGTAAGAGTTCTTGCTGAGCTCCTGGGCAAGGGGATGGGCTTCCTGTTCTCAACCCTGAGAAGAGGAGAGAGAAGAACTGAGTTTCTGCGAGCTGCCCCTGTTGTTGTCTCCATAGCCCCACTTTTCTGGGAACCCTGCCAGTCCCCTGGCACTAGAGTGAAGGCTGAGGCTTGGGTGGTGTGGGGGCAACAAATCAAGGTATATGGTCACACGCACACTGGAGAGGTAAGTGGGAAAGCTTCTAAGGCCGTGGACATATTTTAGTTATCTGAGTGAAGGTGTCTAGTACCACTTGAGATACTCTAGAGATTATCAATCACACTAGACAGCCTGTGCTGGTGGGTAGGGTTTCCCAAGGCATTTCAGGTGGCACTGTGTGCTGATGTTCGGGTGGCTGCATCAAACACAGACCAGTGCATGGGAGTTGCTTCCTAAGCAACAGTAAAGGAAGCCAGAATACTTGTAAAACACATGCAGAAGAATACAGATACTTCTTTTGAAGTGAGAGTGATCTGCTCGTGGGGTCATACTATGTCCAAGCATGTCAGAAACATAAGTGAGCTGGAGTGTGATTCCTAAGTCAGGGCAGAGGCCGAGGGATGGAGATGGTGTAACCGCTCCTGTATTCTGGTGTCTTCATGTACTCTCCTTGTGAGAGGTCTGTCCTATCTACAATCTCAGATTCTGCTCTGCAACATGGCTGCAGGAAAACACCTAACAGAAGTGAGAAGTATTTACTGCAAAGAAATAGTCCACTGAAGTGTTTGAAGGTTTCCTGATGATTCTTGTGAACTTTGAACCAAGCTGCTTGATGAAATGCTGGTCTGGAGCAGAGGTTGAGCAGAAGTGTGTGGTTTCAGGCTGTGCACGAGCAAACCTGCTGGTTTCAGGTTATTCTACACCTGGAAGGTGCTTACAGCATTTTTAATTTTTTTTTAATTCCCCCCCCCGTGAGTCTTTTTGTCCTTTTTTCAACTCCGCAAACAGTTTTGTGAACTTTGAGAATGGTCCTCCATGCATTAAAATGTATTTGCTGTTGAAATGTTAAATCAAACAGCAGCTTGAATATTTTTAAAGGTCATAGTCACTGAAGAAAAACACACAGTGCACACACCTTTCTGAACTGTTTTAGTTTTTTTAGAACATGGAATCCTGCAGTATAAAGACAGTGCTGCAGCTGAAATGCATAGTGTGAAATCTAATGGTTTGCATCTTCCATTTACATTTCAGAGGTGCTTAAGAATAAAAATACCAGAAAAATGTGTTCGTTGCTTTTTTTTTTTTTTTTTTTTTTTTTTAGAAAAACCTCAGGCCTGTTAGTAATTCACCTTTTCAGTAGTTTTTTCCAAAACCATGAGGCTCCAGGAGCATGTCTGTGGCAAGTGTATCAGTGCCTTAAGTGGGAGCTGAAGTCTGGGAATGCGCCTCTCCAGCTGAATGATGCAGCAAGTTCCATGGCTGTGGGACAGCAGCTCTGCAAGGCTTTAAAGAAGTGTTCTGGCTGCTACAGCAGCAAAGCATATTATATATATTGTGTCAGATAAGCTTGCTTTGCAAGCATTCATTATTTTCTCATATTGGAATTATTCTGGTTTTAGTTATCTCTGGTTATCTGGCTACAGCTCATGTGTTAAATCCCTTCTTATTTTATCTCTTTTGGCTGTCAACTATATGTAGATAAATATTTAGGATATTTGCAATAGTCCTAAGTGCACATCTATTTATAAAACAGTAAACCAATAGAATAGCATGGAATTTGACACTGGTACTTTGGGGTACATGGCATTCTTACTGTACATTCAAGATCCAGAACTACACACTCAAATGGGGAAACGGATGCAAAAATAACATCAGAGATGCAATTGTCCTAAGTACCCCTGCTCCAAGGGACAGATACAAAACCTGAGAGATGATCAGAGAATTTAGAAGCTTTTGCTCAGGGTCAGGTGTTAGACACGTAGACAGACATTTAGCCTTTCAGCATGGGGGCACTGATGGCTGCAGGGTTGGCGTTGCTTCTCCCTGCTGCTGGAGTTCAACTGTCCTTGAAGTTTTGGTTCACAGATTTGTCATCATCACGTAAGAAACAGAGGAGATTATTTGTTCTTCTATTTAATGACTGCTAGCTCCTAGCTCATTAATTTTAAGACCAATCCACCCATCCATCCATCCTGTGTGCATTATAACACTTTTTTTTTTTCTTCTTTCTTACCCTTATCTGCTCATATAAAACAGAGGTAATGGTGCAATTATTTTCTTTGAGGTAATTAATTTGAAGCTGAATTAAATAAAAAGCACTTATTAATTTTTTTTCACTGTAGCTGATGAAATTAAAAAATCTAATCTTTCCTGCACTCAGGAGTGAAATGTTTCTTATAATTTGCATAAGTTTACATTAGAAAAACAAGAAGACAAAATTTGCAGAATCTCATGTAGGTAAGGATTTGGAAAGCATTAATTTTATTTCTCACAAGGATGAACTCGGCCTGCTGTGGCATATGATCACTCACTGTTTTAGCAAAGAGTACTCCAGTTGCTGCTGTGAGTTTTGCAGATACTGTCCAGCAGAGTTCAGCCCTGCAAGGTGGTTGTCTTCCAGCTCTCCTTCACTTCTGTTGCAAGAAGTGCTCAGCACCTTATGAGCCTGAATCATAGAATCATTAAGGTTGGAAGGGACCTTAAAGATCATCAAGTCCAACCCCCCTGCCATGAGCAAGGAACCCTATTGCTAAACCAGGTTGCACAAAACCTCAACCAACCTGGCCTTAAAAACCACCAGGGATGGGGCATCACCAGCCTCCCTGGGAAACCCATTCCAGTTCCTCACCAGCCTTAGAGTGAAGAATTTCTTCCTAATATCTAACCTAAATCTCCTCTCTCTTAGTTTGAAACCGTTACTCCTTTTCCTATCATTATATTCTCTGGTGAAAAACCCCTCCCCAGCTTTCCTGTAGGTCCCCTTCAACTACAATCAAACTACTTTAAATTAGGCCTTGGGTCTGTGTCCCCAAAATGACTTGATGTTTTTCTTCTATTTTGGTTATTTCTACTTGAAGTAGGCACAATATGGAAGAGCAAATGCTTAACCTGTGCCTAAAAGAAGCTGCATTCTTTGTGTTAGCCCATAAACACATTATAAATATCTGCCCGTAAGTCTTTTTCTCAAGAAATATTGCTTTTTGTGTCTATGAGGAAGTCATTAATGTCCTTGGGCTCTGAATCAAAATCATTAGAAAGAAAAACCCCAGAACCACAACAGGATTTTGCGGTGCCATTACTGACTGAGTTATAAGTTATTAATTTGAGAGACTGTCATGTAGGCAGTGTCCAATTCTGTAATTAGAAGTTCTGCAGTGTAAGCATCTGGTAACAGCAGAACATCAATGTGCATACAGCTGCCCGTGCAGGTTGTTTCAGTAATTCAGGAAAAAAGGTGCATAAATCATCTGTGACGGTGCTGGTGGAGGTAGCCAGGAGGAAAAACACCATTTGTTTTCTGCAGCTGTGGGATTGTTCATTCATCAGCATGTGTTTGTGCTCTGAAAATACAGAAATGGTGCAATTCAGATCTGAGTGCCTCCTTGACTCTTAGAAGGGGGTTTTGCACAGTCTGGTGCTATGGATGATGTATAGATGTTTAAAGAATGATGTGATTTGCATGCTTTAGGTAAGATGTGAACGGCAGGACTGGTTAACAGAAATGAACTGCATCTGTTTTTAAATAGAGAGTTGAAACATTAGGGAAGTTTTCTCAAAATACTCATATACTTCACACGCAGAAATGTTTTTCTGAAATGGAATTGAAATGTTAATGATTTAAAATCTTTTCACTGAAAGGAGAATACTGTACAGCCTACTTAGAAACAAAAATGATTTGTCACTGTGCTAAAATTCATTAACATGATGGAGTGCTACAATCTGGGCAACATCAAATTATTGTAATTAGCACTTCTGTGATGTAAGCATGCAGGAACAACTGAAACTCCGTATTTTGCCTGTTTCCCTGCATTTTTATTCAATTCTTCTGCTGGATGAGACCATCCAGCTCCTGTGAATTCCCACTGAAGGTCAGCCCCGTCAAATTGTGATTATGCAATAATTTAAAGTCACATGAAGTAAAAATGAGTTCCCAAACTGCTGCAAATCTACACCAAAATTTATGAGTGGAGCTCCAGAGCCTGTTGTCACTGACATGTCTCATGTTTCGTGGAGCAGCAAAATGAGCAGTGTGAAGTGCCTTTCTCCTCTCCGTTGGGTTCTGTGCGATCTGCGCAATTGCTGCCTGCAGGCAGTAAAGGGGAGGTCATCAGAAACCCAGACCTTGTAGTGTGTGACTGTGGATGAGCAGCTTTCCTCTGGGTATCATAATGGAATCAAAACTCTTGGTACTATTCCACAGCACAAGGCCTTGGCTATTCACGTGCCTGGTGGCCAGATAGCACAGCCCCAGGGTAACAGAGAGATATTTTAAACCTATTCACTGTAAAAATGTGTGAGGTAATGGTGTAATGCAGAAGACAAAACATGTCAGTTCCAGTTAGCAATGGATTAAAACCTGTGTGTGTTAGAGAGCTGCTGACTGAACATGACTTTTTTCTGAGGCAGGGGGGCAGCTCTGCTTTTACCATGTACACACATTTCTCAGATGATGAAGACATCTCTGGCCTTTTTTTTCAGAGTGGGTTTTGCTGAGCTGAACAGCCCTGAAAGGCTGAATAGTGCCAGCTGCAGCTGCTGTGGCTGAAACGGAAGCAGCTCATTTAGGCATGAAGCACAGGATACTTTAGAGAACTGAGGGCTTCTTGCAGTGTTTTATTCATGATTAAGAGCTCGCTTGGAGAGGAGAGCAAATGGGGTGGTGCTGGTGGACAAATGGGGAATAATTTGATTGCAGAAGCACTAGTGGGCATTTTAGAGAGCTTTATGAAGGCTGTGGTCTCCCCTCCTTCTCAAGGAGATGTGCCACAACCTTGATTAGTCTTGATATTTTGCCTCCTTGGCATAATGCCTTAAAGAGGAATGGAGGGTCTCATGTGGGTGGGCTGAGACACTGTGAGGGGTGTGGGGATGTACCCTTGTCCCTCCTGACCCATCCCTGTTTGAGCATGGCATCCACTATGGGCATCAGCACAGCAGGGTCTGTTGTCCTGTGCCCATCATGCACGTGTCCTGCTCCGCATGTTTCTACACCCCAGTAGGCTGCCAAGGTGTTGGTGTGGTCTGAGGACCTCAGCCTAGTCACTGCCTCCTGCCCAGAGACACTGGGGTGAAGGCAGAGTTAAGCAGGGGTCAGCCCTTCACAGGACAGCTTGGTGTCCACCTCCCTAACAACCCCTCCCCAAAGTCACAGGTGGGACATGGAGAAGTTTTCACCTGAAATGCACCCAAATGCTACAGGTGCACGGAGGATACTCCTCAAGCCTCCTCTCATGGATGAGGATAAGTAGTCATATAGTGGGATAAACAGAGGGGAGTGGGTTTTTCTGATCTTCAAAAACATCTTGATGTTCTTTGAGCTGTGTGTGTTGTCAGAGTTACCAAAATCTTTAGCAGAGGAATGGGTAGGCAGTAAGATTAAGGTATTCACAAATTTCCAAGCAGCTTCTGTCAAAATAAACATCATTTTGTTATCAGAACAAGCACTAATGCCTGTGTATTGTACAGAAACATGACTATATTTTTCCTGTGTATTGCAACGGCTTTGGGATAAAAAGAGCACAATCATTTAACCATGTATGTGTTAGTTATAATGAATTGGTTATGTTTTCAAAAAAGCCTAAGTGATTTGTGGATCTAGATTTACTTCTGGAGCAGATTAAGTTTTAGAAATGTTTCTTTGGAAATCAGGGTAGTTAGACTCTAAGGCTACTTGTATACTTTTAAAATTTTATTGAATGGTTTGAAATAGAAGTTATTTATGGATTAACTAATAATTTTGAATTAAACAGGATTACAGGCTAATTGTAATATTATTCTGAAGTGCTCCTAAATCTAATAACCACTCATGGTTATCTCAACAATATTTACATAAATATGCATTTTTAATGCTGATTTTAGGTTATGTTTTCAGTGTCCTTAATAAAAAAATTGATGTCTTCTAACTATGTACTGTCAGAACTATTAGCCACCATGAGAACCCTTGCAGACCATTTCACTAACTGCTTTTAAAATTATGTGAAAATCTTCTTCACTTTTTGGAAATGAAGTATGTTCTTATTCTTCACAGAATGAGCCCTTCTACTTCTTAGGACACAGATGAAGCAGTGATCCAGAGGTCTCTTGGGACATGGGTATTCCTGTGTCACCGTTTGACTCAGGTCTGACTGCAAAATCTTTCCTAACAACCAATGTTAATTAGCTTAATATTATTTCTAAGAAATTTTCAAGCCAACACACTGAAGTGTCTCCAGCCAATGTTTGTAGCAGTTGTTGATACTACAGCATTGCCTAAAAGCTCTACATCAGTTCTAACGTGTTAAGAAATGCTGTGCAAGTGAGACTCCTTTCCTCAGAGGACCTTTCCTGGGAATGGGGCAGCAGTTAAAAGGCAAAAGGAGCACAATTTTGTGGCAGCTCTCTGCTAACCAGCTCAGAATGCTGATTTTCCAGGCTTGGACCCTACTTGTTATGTTATTTTGTCATTCACAGAAATTACCTGGGGTGCCATAAGGAGCTTGTCTGCACAGAACTGAGAAGTTTTTTACTTGCTTTTACAACACTGCTGCATATTTTTTTCCTTCTATCTCTTTGCCTCATTAGTGAACACTGTCAAAAGTCCAAGAGGGGCTTTTTGGATGTAACTGTAATAGCAAGGGCCAATGGCCAGTGTTAGGAAGCTGCTGTCACATTTGTATAATGCCTGTTGAGGAGACCACAGCCAAGTGGAAGCTCATATGATTGTCAAACCAGGCCTATTTGGCTTATGGAGCCCAATCTGGTGTAAAAGTGAATATTTTTTTTTTTAAAAAAAGAGATCCTAGAACATACTTTCTGGCACTGCAAGACTATGCATTTGTCCATTAGATCCTCCAAACCTGTAAATAAGGTGCTTCTTGGGTTGGAGGGAATTTTTTTTTCCATTCTTCTTGATTCTGAGCAAGGAACTGATTTCAGATCTGCACACCAGGAAACGTGCAAATTACAAAACTCCTGAATAGTCCTTAATGAGCCTCTCTCAGTCTCTTCTGCAACTGTCCCACTCACTGCAATAAGTATGTGAACTTAAATCTGCCACTTCGAAGGAGAGTGCTTCAGTGAGAAGGATTTTGAGAGAATGATTTTCATCCTGGAAACATTTCATGGCAATATGGAATGAGATTCTGTAATTTAGAAAAAACACAGGCACAAATACAGGTTGGGTGGAGAGGGGATTGAGAACAGCCTTGAGGAGGAGGACCTGTGGGTGTTGAAGGATGAAAAGCTCAACATGAGTCAGCAGTGTGCACTCACAGCCCAGAAATCCAGTTGCATCCTGGGCTGCATCAAAAAGAGTGTGGCCAGCAGGTCAAGGGAGATTATTCTGCCCACACTTGTGAGACCCTACCTGGAGTACTGTGTCTAGCTCTGGAGCCCTCAACACAGGAAAGACATAGAGCTCTTGGAGTGAGTCCAGAGGAGGGTCACAAAGATGATCAGAGGCCTGGAGCACCTCTGCTATGGAGACAGGCTGAGAGAGTTGGGGCTGTTCAGCCTAGAGAAGAGAAGGCTCCAGGGAGACCTTATAGCAACCTTCCAGTACCTGAAGGGGCTACAGGAAAGCTGGGGAGGGACATTTTACAAGGGCATGGAGCAATAGGATGAGGGGTGATGGCTTTAGACTAAAAGAGGGTAGATTTAAGTTAGAGTGTATGAAGAAGTTATTCGGTTTGAGGATGGTGAGACACTGGAACAGGTTGTCCAGGGAGGTTGTGGATGCCCCCTCCCTGGAAGTGTTCAAAGGCAGGTTGGATGGGGCTTTGAGCAACCTGGTCCACTGGGAGGTGTTCTTGCCCATGCAGGGGGTTGGAACTAGATGAACTTTAAAGTCTCTTCCAACCCATGCTGTTCTACAACTTCATATGAAATATGTCTGCCTTTAATCACTTTGAAATTGAAATGACAATAATGAATATTACAACAATATCATACCTGAATATTCCAGTCATAGTTCTGCTATGTTCTGGATTATTATCAGCTTTCATGAACTATTGCAAAGATAATATTTTTATAGATGAAGAAATATAATTTAAAATGCAATTCTAAACAACATTGTGGAGGTGTGTATTAAAGAGTAATTTTTATTGTATTCACAAAGAATCACAGAATTATTGTGGCTGGAAAAAAACTCTGAGATCATCACGTCCAACCTATGACCTAACACCACCACATCAGCTAGACCATGGCACTAAGTGCCACATCCAACCTTTCCTTGAACATCTCCAGGGATGGTGCCTCCATCACTTCCCTGGGCAGTCCATTCCAATGTCTGATCACCCTTTCCATGAGGAAGTGCTTCCTAATATCCAACCTAAACCTTCCCTGGTGCAGGTTCAGGCCATGTCCTCTCATGCTGTCACTAGTTGCCTGGGAGAAGAGCCCAGTCCCCACCTGACTACAACCTCCTTTCAGGTAGTTGAAGAGAGTGATAAGGTCTCTCCTGAGTCTCCTCTTCTCCAGGCTGAGCAACTCCAGCTCCCTCAGTCTATCCCTGTAAGACTTTCCCTCTAGTCCCTTCACCAGCCTTGTTGCTCTCCTCTGGACCTGCTCCAGCACCTCCATATCCTTCTTGAAATGAGGGGCCCAGAACTGCACACAGTACTCGAGGTGAGGCCTCACCAGTGCTGTGTGCAGGGGGAGAATCACATCCCTGCTCCTGCTGGCCACACTTCCTGATACAAGTCAGGATGCCATTGGCCTTCCAGGCCACCTGGGCACACTACTGGCTCGTGTTCAACTGGTTGTCAACCAGCACTCCCAGGTCCCTCTCTGCTGGGCTGCTGTCCAGCCATTTCTCCTCCAGCCTGTAGCACTGCATGGGGTTATTGTGGCCAAAGTGTGGGACCCTGCACTTGGTCTTGTTGAATCTCATACCATTGGCCTTGGCCCATGGATCCAGCCTGTCCAGGCTGAGGATATAAAGGAGAGTAGGGGCAAAAAAAAATATCTCATTATAAATTGTGTGTGTGTTGCTTTACCACAGAGGTCAGACACTAGAAACCCCATTAATTACAGATACATAAGTTTCATTATAGAAGTGCTTACTGCAGATTATAAAATCCAGTGTAACTAACAATTAGATGATAATTTTTGAAATGCAGATAAACTTAACCTTGTGGGAGGGAACACAATAAAACAAACATAGAAATTCTGAACAAGGTTATTACAGAAGAGTCCTTGAGGGAAATGTAACCTTGAGTTTGATGTCACTGTTTTCCAGTACTTCCAGTCCCTGACAAAATAAGGAAAAAACAACAAAGATGTTTAAACCTATGATTAAATAGCCTGCTCAAGTAGTAAGACATTATGTGATCTCAGCAAGTATCTTGGCAAAAATGGTGAGACCAACCTACTGAAATCAAGGACTGCTAGTAGTGCCTTTTTGGAATTCAAAAAAGATAGAAGAGAAGGAAAACTGAAGAGCATGAGGCTGGTGATGAATAAAAATAACCCAATGTGCATTTTGTAGTGACTGGCCTGCAAAAAGCCTGCAGGAAAATCATACCACCACAGAGTCAATGCCATCAGTCATGTGAGCTGATTTCTTCTCATCAGTTTTTTTACCAAAGTGATTGATGACGCCTATTCAGACCTGATTTTCACTGAAGATGAAGAAAGGACCAGACTGTGACATGATGAACCTGTATCAAGCACATACTTAAGATGAAATATGCAGATTTTTAATTTATTTATTTTAATAGTAGTGCAGATGAGCAGGATCCATTTTAAGCCTGGAAAACCAAGAGACAGGAACAATTTAGCTACACATGCAGAATAAGTTGCTGCGAGCATTTCCAACTGCTGGAGAAAAAGCCTTGCTAACACACTGAAGAAAAAAGCAATTAGCCTGTGGTAGTATAAAACTCTTACATTTTCCACATAACAGATGAATCAAGAGGATTTTTCCAGATTTCTGCTACATTTGCTGTGCTTCCAAAGAAGAGTGGGAGATCTCTGAAATGTCCAGCAAGGTGATTCTGCCATGTATACACTGTATGGCTGGGTAGGCATGAAAGCAGCCAGATATGTGGTGTGTTCCACAAATCACTGTTTCACGTATTAGCATGCTGTAAGTCTGTTCAGGTCTTTCCCTTTTCTTTCCCCTCTTATGTACCATTTTATCTGAGGACGTTTTAATTTGAAAGCTGAGCTATATTTTCCTGCCAGTCTCGAATTTGCATCCTAAAACTTGCACTCTGGAACTGTCATCATTTGCCTACATACCATGGTAGAACTGATGCTCTGCAGCAACTGTTATAACCCCAATGTCCCAGTGCAGGCAGCTAAGCCAAATATTGCTGAACAAACCTTTGTTTCAGCTGCTATCAGCAGGACTATCTTTGGCATGAGTTGGATCACTTTTTAAATCCTGATATGAATGAGCCATGAATGTCAATTCTTAAGACAAATGTGGCTCATGCAAATGTACACTCCCATTTTAGTAGATTCCTGACATTAAGTTGAGTGGTTCTGGTTGTGCATTTCAGTTTCTTCAGTCAAGAAGATTATTGATAGGGACTTTTCAGCTGCCCTCTGGGACGTGGATAAATGACAGTGTACCTCATTAAATAGCTGTGTTTTAATAATTAATTATAATAATATCTCTCTACTGATCGATGAGCACAAGATAAATTCCTTCCCTTCTTGATCTTTCTTCTCTCTGTTCCAGGCTGTTAGACAAACAGTGTGATATATTTCACAGAAGACATTTTTATTATCCCCTATAATCTCCACTACACAAATTGCTTAACCTTTCCTAAAAACAGAAAAAAAAATAATGAAATGCCATTTCCAAAATGGATCTTTAAAATGTCTTTGACATATTTCCAAGGGCACTTGCAGTTGGAAGGGACCTGCAATTATCATCTAGTCCAAATGCCTGACCAATACAGGGCTGACCAAAAACTAAAGCATGTTGTTAAGGGCATTGTCCAAATGCCTCTTAGACACTGAGAGGTGTGGGTTATCGACCACCTCTCTAAGAAGCCTCTCACAGTGTTTGACCACTCTCTCAGGAAAGAGATGTCTCCTAACATCAAGTCTGAACTGGAACCAGAGTAGCTCTCTGACAAAATCCCATGTCATTGCTTCCCCTCAGACAGCTATAAAAAAAGGATTTTCAGTTTTAATTCAAGCATACACATGAAACAGCAAGTGAAATTCTGCTCCATCAAAGATGTCAGGAACACTGGCAGTGTGAAGTTACAGCAGAAAGGACTATTTTCCAAAGGAGAGAGATATTGCCCCAAGTTAACTCCATAAGATTGTTTGAATGACCTTGCAGGGTTTCTCTGGTAAATATGTTTCCTTTTCAGAGTTACTTCTAGTGCAGAACAGAGGCCATGATGTAAGCATATATATATATGTATATATATATGTATATATATATGTATATATATGTATGAATATATATACAAATACATTTTTTTTCCTCTCCACCAAGAATGGATGCTGGATCTTCTGTACTGTTGAACCCCTCTGCTGACCTCTGGGACCCCCTTGGTTTGGGTTTTGTTACATGAAAGACAGACTTTCTGGATGGTCTTCAATTCCTGTTTCTGGGTGCTGTGGCTGGACACAGAGCTTTGGGCTCAGGTGGGGGAACCAACAACTGGAGAGAAGGCATCTGAGTCCCAGCACCCCACTCCTCCAGCTGCAAATTGCCATCTCCCAGTTGAGCTGGTATCTGACTGTGCTTAATCTGTTTCCCCCCAGGCATCAGAGCTTTATCCCCAGTGCTGGAAGCTGGGTTAACATAGAGGCATACACCTTGTTTTTACACTTTGAAATCAATCTTGCTGCTCATTTGGGCTCATGAGACCTTTCCCTTACCTGACCTAATGTGCCTGCAGTCCTGGCCACCAAGTGACCCACTTCTAGCACTGATTGCTCAGTTACTTGAAACCTGTAACTACCTTTCACTACTAGGAACTACAAAAATGCTTTCTAAAAGCAGCATGAATTGACATATTCTTGTGTTTCTCAGTTTATTCTTTCTTCAGAAAGTTGTTCAAACATTAATTGGGCTACATTATTGTTGTGGTTTAACCCCAGCCAGCAACTAAGCCCCACAGAGCTGCTTCCCTCACTCCCTGGTGGGGAGAGAATCAGAAAGGTAAAAGGGAGAAAACTCATGGGTTGAGATAAACACAGTCTGAAAAGTCAATCAAAAGCCATGCATGCTAGCGAAGCAAAACAAGGAATTACTTCCTATGGACAGCAGGTGTTCAGTCATTTCCAGAAGAACAGGGCTACATCAGGTGTATCACAGTATTGCAATATCATTCTGGTTGGAAAAGACCTTCAAGATCATCAAGTCCAACCACTACCCTAACTCTGCCACGTCCACCACTAAACCCAGTCCCCTGGCACCACGTCTGTCTTTTTAGATGTCTCCAGGGATGGTGGCTCAACCACCTCCTCGGACAGCCTGAAGCTCCAGGTCCAACTCCCACCCCAGAACAGGACAACCCCAATAGTTGGTGTAATGGTTACTTGGCAAAACAAATATCATCCCTCTGGATGTCCTCCCCTTCCTTCTTCTTCCTCCAGCTGAGCATGACATCATATGGTATGGAATATCCCTTTGCTTAGTTGGGATCAGTTGCTCTGGCTGTGCTCCCTCACAGCTTCTTGTGCATTTCCACACTAGCAAAGTCTGGGAAGTTGCAAAGTCCTTGATTTCTTAGGAACAACTAAACACATCAGTATATTATCAGCATGCTTCTCACACTAAATCATGTGCTAAATCCAAACCACAATGCTGTTCTAGCTACCAAAAAGAAAATTATCTCTATCCCAGTTGAAACCAGAGCATTAATTAAAGCAAGCACTGTGGTATTGAAAAGAAACACTTCAGTTGGAAACACTGGTTTTTGGCCTTTAAATTTAAATCTGGAAAACAAATGAGCATGCCACAAGATTACCCTTTGCAAAGCTAAAGCACAGGTAACTTTCCAAAAGAGTAACAAATTGTAAGATTTATTTTTTTTTTTTGCAAGCAAAGAAACCTAATTTCTTCATTTCAGTGGGTAAGAGTTCCCTGCATCCTTGGTTTGTTCAGTTCCATTTTTAATCTACTTCTGCCATGCTGTTTGTGGCTGAAGGCATTCTTTAATCTCAGAAACACCTTTAAACAGCTCTATGGACCTACAAATGAGCATTACAAGCATGCTGGCAAAATCCTCCTTTTTGTAGAGGTTCAGGATGGTTTTTGTGGTATGCACTCTGGTAAACTTTTCAGGCTTAAGATCAAAGGTCTGCAATCTTCTGCTTGAAATGTATTTTAGTTTGCCTTGCATCAGGAGTTAGTGGCTTGAGCATGGCTTTCTGCTCAGGCCCTTTTAGCCAGAGGGAATTTTAGTGTAGTGATATTCTTACAGCTGGATTGTCAAAAAGACTTCAAGAAGTCCTCTGAAAAGGCTACAAAACCCTGTAGCCATCCCCCCCCCCCACCCAAATCAAACCACCCTGATACTCCCATGTAGGCATGCATAAGTAAACAGGAATAAAATGATGATGTAAGGCTCATCTGAATGAAAGTTCAAAATTCATCCTAGTTTTCATTTACTGTAAATGAAAACCATTATGATATCAGAGTATGGGATGGCAGCTGGCTTTTATTTTAGAGCAGTCAGGCAGTTTTCCATTTCAGGAAAACTGAGGAATACTGCTGTTGGGCACTTTTTTTTACTTGTCTTTCTTGATGAGAGCTGGAAGGCAGAAACTTTGCCAGATGTACTCAGCTGGGCATCACTGCAGGATTTCTTCCTGTAAGACGTTGCTTGACTGCTGTGGAAGGACACAACTGCATAGTTATCCCTCAATAACCTTTTGATAAGTTTACTTTCTTCAATGCAACTGAGCAAAGGGGCCATTAATATCTCAAACCAGAGTGGCGGCATGGGCAGGAGGGCTTGGTACTGATTGCAGTTTCTTTTCTCATCTGAGGGCTGTTTTTTTTTTCCCCCTTAATAATGGCTTTCCTGGGCAGGCAAGCCCTTACTCACTGCCTGAGAGGGCTGAGTGGAGCATCTTTAGGAGGTCTGGTCTTATCTCACTGATAAGAACTGGGAATGGAAACAGAAAAGAGCCTCTTCAGTGTAGGTGTTATACAGCTGTCTCTGAAAAGCCTTTTCTTTACTGGGTACTTCAGTCTGTGCCTGGAAACTTTACCCCTTTCCAGTTCTCCCCTCTTCCCCAAGACTCTGGCATGACAGAGAAAACACCAACAAACCCTCTGTCCAAGGGAGGGGATATTCTGCTGTGGGAGCTCTCCCATCCTTTCATCTTATTGGATTTTTGTATTTTTGCAGGTTGAAGAATGCTTGTGTTTAACTTCAAACTTTGTACATTCCATCTGTTCATTGACAGAAGTACTTCTGATGTACTTTGTGACTGCTGAATCTTATCCTAATGAATAACATGGAGTTGTGTATTGCCTGAAGCTCTTCTATCTTGGTCATCATCGTCACCTTTATAATCCCTTTCTTTTGTAACTGTGTCATTGCTGCTGAAAAAACAAAGATGCAGGACAGTGGCCGAAAAGCCAGTTGCATTCAGATCTCCTGGTGGGTATCTGTCTTCAACTGTGTGACTTAAAAGGAGTCATTGCAATTGTGTGGCAAATTGGGCTTCTATGATTTGCTCTGTGATCATGTGAACAGAGGAACAGAGTCCACATTCTCTCCTTTTACAAGGGCCAGAAAACAGAAGATAGCTTGTTTTAAAATTCTTTGAGATATACAGGACAATGAGGCAAGTGATAAATAAAGTTCTGATTTGTCCCTTTGAGACCCTCTGTTCTCACAACAAAAATCCCCACTGGTTTCTCTAAAATTCATCTGGAACAAAAGATGAAATGATCTTTTATCTCAAGCTTGCGAAGGGGTTTTGAAAGCTTTCATTAAGGTCCCTGTTGTGTCTCTGGCTTACCAAGCTGTAAAGGCAGCTGTCCAGACTCCTATATCAAAGTCTTGAAAAAGTAAATCAGAAAGCCTTCCTCCTCCCACTCAAGTAAGTCTTCAAACACGTAGAGGGAGTAAATACTAAAATTTCATCAGTGCACTGTTGTTCCTGACATGTCTGTCTGTTTAAAGTTAACAAACAGTTTCTAAGGTTTTAATTTTTAGATGAAGCTGAACTGGACAAAATATTTTGAGCTTTATTTTTTTATTTTTTTTTTAATTCTCCCCCCCCTCCCCCCAGTTTGATAAAAACAGTCTTCCAAAGGGTTTGTGCCTATTTCTCTGTAGAATATAATAGTTCTAATTAAACATACCCCTAAAGGCCCTTAAAGTTCAATCTGGAAATCATGGCCAAGCTCAGAATATTTACTTACCTCAGAACAGCAAATAGACCAGTGGGTTGGTGCATTGGCTTGTGCCTGCAGCCAACATCTTGGGCTTTGGGGGCTGAAGAGGGGGTTGGGTGTGGGATATTTTCTTTTCAACTTGCTATGCTGATGGTGGTGATGTTGTTTAGATCTTGTCTTAGATTGGGCTGTCCCCTTGGGCTGATAATGTCTGTTCGGCCTGGAAGTGAGTACACGGACCCATCCTGCATTGATCTGGGGTAATGTTTTCAGCACTTTCTAGTACAGATAAGTGACTTTTGGTCACTTTTGGTTGTCTGCTGTGGGCCTTCTCTCATGCAACAGTGAGGTGGTTTTGTTCAACTGTTCCTTTAGTCACACTCTAAACAAAATCTGCTTCTGACAATGTTTCCTAAGGTATGCTGAACTTTCATCTCTTCCTACAGTGTAGAGTCAAGGTTTCTCAGCTTTAGATATATTACATTTAGAGAGCTAATGGCTCTATGAGTACACTAAACATTTGAAGTCTCAGAGGAACTGATCTTGGCCATGCATCAATCTGAGAAAACAGCTGCAGCCTTGCAGCAGGAGGAAACACCAGGGCATGCAGCCTTGTCCACCCTAGCAGCTGCAAGGCGAGACATACCAGCAGCCTGTGCTCATTTCCCA
>NW_009970725.1:1039238-1084013 GCF_000747805.2 Chaetura pelagica
TCCTGCTGTTTCTGTGCCAGTTGCAAGCCCATAAACAGGCCCTCAGGGTCTACAGAGCTGCTCTACAGCTTTCAGTGTGCAGCTCCTTGATGTGAATGAAACTACTTCCATTTTGGCAAACTTCCCTCTGGTTCTTCATACCCTCAGTAAATGGTGAAGGCTTTAGAGCACAAGTCTTATGAAGAGCAGCTGAGGGAACTGTGGTTGTTCCTTCTGGAGAAAAGGAGGCTGAGGGGAGACCTTATTGCTCTCTACAACTACCTGAAATTAGGTTGTAGTGAGGGGAGGTTGGTCTCTTCTCCCAAGTAACAAGTGATAGGACAAGAGGCAATAGCCTCAAGTTGTGCCAGGGGAAGTTTACATTGGATATGAGGAAAAAAATTGTCACTGAAAGTGCTGTCAGGCACTGGAACAGGCTGCCCAGGGAAGTGGTGGAGTCACCAGCCCTGGAGGTATTTAAAAGACCTGTAGATATGGTGCTTAAGGGCATGGTTTAGTGGTGGACTTGGCAGAGTGCTAGGTTAATGGCTGGACTTGATGATCTTAAAAGTCTTTTCCAACCAAAAACATTCCATGATTCTGAACAGCTTCACATTCAAGCTTCTCCTTGGATGTTTCACCAATACATAATATAATATAATGTAATGTAATGTAATGTAATGTAATGAAAAGTATATAATATATATTTTCTTTTTTTTCCCCCAGCAGTAGAAAACTAACAGGAGAGATGCTTGGATGGTGCTGGTTCCTGTCATGTACTGATGGTTGTTTGTGTGGAAGAATCACTTCCAGTCTGGGGTGCATGATGCCTGCAGGCATATTCTCATGGAAGAGGATCTGGAGAGGAGTGCAGCAGGAACACAGCCTTGCTTCTGCTGCAGGCTCAGGAATGAGGCACTGAAGTCCCCCTGATGTTGAGCAGGCACTCTCTATGCTGTGATGCTGTTTTCTATGCTGAACTGAGGGCAGCCTGAGAACACAGGATAATTCTATTTTAATTATAGAGGGTATTTCTTTATTACTGAACGCTCAGAGAAAAGTGCAAAATAAATCTGATTATCATGCTGTTATAATTGAAAAGAATACAAAACAAAAAAAACCCAAACCCTACATAATCACAAGTTTGAATTAATAGCAAGGGAAATGTTTCGTTTTCGAAAAGCCAGAAAAGACTGAAACAGAAGAAATGAAACAACAGCGTCCTATACAGAATATACAAGGAGGAAATATGAATGAAAGAAGTCCATTTTTCGTGGCCTGTTTTTCCTGTTCATCCTGCTTTTCCCTTTCCTTTTCATGTATTCACTCTATAACTTATCTCCTGGTAGTCAAAAGTCTCTGGGGTTAAATTGCTTCAACAGCAAAGTCATAAATTCCACTAAAGCTCCAATGCAGTAACAGGCAGCTTGCAGAAAGAATGTCCAATTTTTGTTAATTGCCTTTTGAATGTGAAAGGGATGGTTTATGCAAATAGTGCTTTTAGTTGGTTGAAATACTGCTTTTACCAATGTGCTTTCCTGTTTTCCACAGATGAAGCATTTGTTGTCCATGTGCTAAGTGCACCACTATGCCTGAATTCCCTACTTTTATGACAAAAGTGCTACAGATTGTAAAATACAAATAACTGTTGAACCATTTCTTAAACTAAGTTGATTTTTGCTCTTTTAACTAGATCTTACTCACCTTTATATTTTAGTAAAATTTTTCCAGTCACTCAAGAGAACAATACTGACCTAGGTATGACTCTAATCTTTGATTGGTATCATTGTATGTAGGTGTACAGGGATGTTGACAAGAATAAATAATTTATTTTTAACTTAAAGATAATGAGCTGAACTTCTGGCAAGAAAAATGATACTGTCTTCCAGATTGTTTTCTATTATTCCTTTTTTTCAAGAAACACTTGTAGGAACTTAGAACCAATTGGATGTTTTGTTTGTAATTTCAGAGGGACTTTGTCTTTCTGTGTGGAAGTTAAATTAGAGCAGATTTGTGTCTTACTTTGTTTTAAAGATAAATAAACCCTTTCCCACACAGACTTTGCACAGCAGGCATCCTGAGAATAATTCCATTATTATATTCCAAAATGTAAATACGGTACACAGGAGGCCTGTTGGCATTTTAGATGTTGAATGAATGGATCAGAGAGTTGTGGTAAATGGGGTCAAATCTAGTTCATGGCTGGTCACCAGTGGTGTCCCTCAGGACTCAGTTTTGGGGCCAGTCTTATTAATTATCTTCATCAACGAACTGGATGAGGGGTTTGAGTGCACCCTCAGTAATTCTGCAGATGACACCAAATCGGGTAGGAGTGTTGATCTGCTTGAGGGCAGGAAGGCTCTGCAGAGGGACCTGGACAGGGCAGATCGATGGGACAAGGCCAATTGTATGAAGTTCAATAAGGCCAACTGCAGGGTCCTGAATTTCAGTCACAAAAACCCCAGGCAATGTTACAGGCTTGGGGAAGAGTGGCTGGAAAGCTGCCCAGAAGAACAGGACCTGGGGGTGCTGGTGGACAGCCAGATTGACATGAGCCAGCAGTGTGCCCAGGTGGCCAAGAAGGCCAATAACATCCAGGCCTGTCTCAGGAATAGTGTGGCCAGCAGGAGTAGGAATGTGATCATGCTCCTGTACTCAGCCACACCTTGAGTTCTGTGTTCAGTTCTGGGCCCCTCACTACAAGGACATTGAGGTGCTGGAGTGTGTCCAGAAAAGAGCTACCAGGCTGGTGAAGGTTCTAGAGAACAAGTCATACGAGGAGCGGAACTGGGGTTGTTTAGTTTGAAGAAAGGGAGGCTGAGGGGAGATCTCACTGCTCTCTACAACTATGGAGGTTGTAGGCAGGTGGGTGTTGGCCTCTTCTCCTAAGTAAATAATGACTGGACCAGAGGGAAGTTGTGGCAGGGGAGGTTTAGATTGGATATTAGGACGAATTTTTACACTGAAAGAGAAGTCAGGCACTGGAACAGCCTGCCCAGGAAAGTGGTGGAGTCACCATCCTTGGAGGTATTCAAGAAATGTATAGACGTGGCAGTTCAGGGCATGCTCTGCTGGCTGAGGTGGGTTATTGGGTTTTTTTGTGGGTGTTTTTTGGTGGAGTGTGTGTGGTTGTTTGTGGTTGTTTTTTGTTTTTTTTTAATGGTTGGACTCGGTGATCTCAGAGGTCCTTTCCAACCATGACGATTCTGTGACCTCTGCTGCTCAGGTTAAGTGCCAAAATGCAGGGGGGATGACAAACTGTCTGCTTGTACTTTACGTTTTTCAGGGCTTTCTAGAAGGGGTAGGCTGGTAAGGTTTCTTCTCTATGTGGAATCTCCAGATGAAGTCACCAGATACCTGTGAAGGATTTTGCTTCCATCCCTCTTCTCTGTTAGGGTGAGCATTATATACAGAGAAAATCACTCCTGGTTTATGTACATCACAGCTCTAGCTGTGCTGGTTGCCTGAAATTGCTGAAAAAAGCTACGTGTGCTCCTACTGTTCCTCAAATGATAGTGGAAGTAAAATATATTTAAAATCTTTTCCCAGGGCTCATTTTGTGGGGAAAAACATTATTTCAAAATTCTTGGGAAACTTGAGCACTTTAATTAAAAACAAACCAGCCCAAAGCAAAACCAAATGTTAATTAAATTTATAAATGTGCTCTCTCTACAGCTGGTCGAGAACAAGCTTCCATGTCGGGGAACTCAAAGTGGCAAAATAGGCTTTTGCACTGAATTGGCCTTTCTCTTTCTGGTAGAAAAAGACATGGAAGGTGACTTAGTCTTGGCCAATCAGTGTTTAGGGTCCTTCCGGGCTAACTGCTTTAAAAAAAAATAATTTGAATTTTGAAAGAAGTCACCAGACTTGATTTGTTTGTGTAATCAGTGTAACCTATTTGACAAAACTTCTTTGATATGTTAGGCAGAACAATCTTGGACTTTCTTCCAGGAGCATACTAGAATTAAGGAAGAAGGGAGAACTTTTCTGTTCTCTTAAATACCAACTGTGTAAATTATTAGTAATGTGAAAGATCAGCCTGCACGTCTGGTACTCTTCTTACTTCTAAGTAATTAGAAATGTTCCTCTATGACAATTATTGTTTTTAATTGATTTACTGATGCTTTGTGTATTGGAACCTGTATTTTGAGTAGGTGAGAAAATAAATTGGTTGGCAGCACACTGCCAAGTTGATCTATGTTGTTACCTTAACCTGAAGAACTACTTTAAATGAGCTGCCTGCTATTGCAGACAGATATCTAGCCACAGCTGTGTGCTTCTTGGGTCCAAAAGAGCTCCTGCAGGCTGAGGGACTCCAGAATCTGTCCTTGACATCTGTGGTGAGTTCCCATTGTGGACTTGGGCAGCTCTAGAGCCTTCAAGCTAAAGCTCACTTGGGAGCTGAGCTCTTTGCACCAGGGAAGACCTGAGCAGCGGGACTATCAGATCAACATGGTACAAGGGTGAGAGAAACTTTGTTGGCATGTGGCTTTATAGTGGAAGAAGTCTCTGCCCTTTGTGTGATATGAAGCTTATTCCAAGCAAATCCTCTTGAATTTAAACAAACAGCAAAGGATTTATCTGCCGTTGACTGCATATGCCTTTGCTTCTGCTGCTATAACATGATGCAGAGCCATATTCCCTGGTGTCTGGGGTGCTGTTCAAACAAAATGTAAAACCAGCAGGGCTGCAGTACAGCATCTTGCATTCAGTTAAGCTAATCTATCAACACAACTTAGCTTGATTTTTAGAGCAAGAAGTCTGAAATTAAAGACAAGTTATTGGTTCCCTGCTTTTTTCTCAGCTGGGTTAATTCTTATATGTACCAGAATTCTCCCCCAGGGCTGATACTAATTTGGATCAGAATACCTACAACTGCATGATAACATTTCAGTGTCCATCCAATACACATGGATAAGGGAAATCTGGCAGTGCCTCAGCACACCCCAAGCTGCTGGTTTGGTACAGCAGTGGTGTACAAAATCAGTTTTGCACCATCCAGGGAATTTTCCTGCCACTTAGTGTGCCAGGAAAATAATCCAGAGGGATAGCTCACCTTAATGAGAAAAACCAGTGGTAAAGGAGTGTAGCATTGAATCAGATCCAATGAATCCTGGCTTGAACAGCTGCTCCAGGTAATAGGCATTGAAGAATTACAGCAGGAAACTTCTGAATTTCATCTCCCCTCTTCGCTCTGCCTACCCCAACTTGTACATCTGATTCTTCATGAATTATGGAAGCTGGTATCTGGTGGTTTGCGATAGGCAAGACAAGTTTCTGTTTGTTGAAATTCCAGCTGCAGAGCTGCTGTTCTTGTAACAATTCTGAATGTGAAAAGACAGGTAAGTTCTGCTGTAAAGAACTCATGGCTGGAAAATCTCAGCACTCTGGAAATACAGGTTAATTATCTGTAAGATTGTTACGCCCAGCTTCCCTTTGAACTGACAAGCTTGAGTTAAAAATTTAATAAGCACTTTGAATCTGATCAGAAATATAAATTTCTACATGTATCAGTATGAATAATAGCCTTTTGTATTATTTAAGAATGATGAAATATAAAAATGTCTGTTGAAAATGAACTGTAGAATTAACCAGCCAAGTTTCTTGGGTCCTCTCCAAGTTTCTGAGATGCACATCTTTTTTGCCCAGTCTCAAAACTCACTTATTCAAATAACCAACATTTCAAAATGAATGGGGGTCTTTCTGAAAAATATTTTTGTAAGTTTTCTCTGAAGTTACTCGAGTCAGTTACTTTATTCATTTCGCTGGTAGACCTGCTTCTTCAAAATACAAGCACATACCCCTAATGTATTTATTGTAGAACGTGAAATGTTCCCTGCCTGGGCATTTAAAGCTGCATTTTGAAATTTATTTTAATTTTATTTTAACTTTAAATTTTAACATTAAAGCTTTCTGATTCATTCCCAACTGCAATGCTGTACAGATGGTTGCCCTGGCTATGGGCCACTAAAGGACTTGGTCCTAAGGACGAGTGGCATGGCACAGCTATACCTTTTTTTTTTGCAGTAATCTATGCAAAGTATAACTGATTGTTTGATTGATTTTTAAATCTTGAAAGGGCTAATAGTACCCTCAAGATCTGCAACAACATAATTTACAGTATCAGACCTAAATTGAATTAAACAGAGATTTTTCATTGTGCTTAAGGCATCAGAGTTTCAAAGGGATTTAAGTACCAAGCTTCCTCTGAAAATCCTTAAGTTATCTGATAAAATTTTACCTAGACTTGTTTCTGGATGCTAAATGTAGGCATGGTTTAGGATATTAATGGTAAGATCTGTCCTCTGTTACACATAATCCTGTAGTAAGAGATTTCAAGAGATTTCAAGAGATTTCATGCTTTGCATCAGTTTGATGTCTTGAAAAGTTTACCAGCTTATTAGTTACTGGAATTTGGGATGATCTGCACTGATGAGAATAACAACAACCAGAAGATGGATATAATAAACGCAAATATTTTGGCTAGTAAGCAGGGTCATGCTCTGATTAAAAGCTGTGGCTAGAGTGATGTGATTTACCAAGAATTTAATATCTTAGTCTAAATATGGTGTTATTAAAACTTTTCCCTTATATTTGAAAGACATGAAGATAATTATTTGTAAGAACACTGTGTCTTGACTAAAAGCTAAAATAGTTCAAGCTTTCTCTTATTTTTCTATCAAAGTTTCTGGGTTCTATTTGTATACCAGGTTTCCCTTACACTGAAACCTCTTTTTCCTGTATGAATCATGCCCCTGTAACTTTTAGTAATGATGATACCAATAAAGAAGTTACTTTATCTTGGTGAAAAAATAACCTGGTCTTAACATGAAGATTACATGAACATTAAGTGGATGAAGGAAAATTACATGGTGCCACATTATTGAAGGCAATTCTTAACATCCCTGGAACTGTGCATTGCAGAACAGAGGTGCAGTCATGAGAAGGAATCATATCTTGGCAGGGACGGCAAAGTTCATAATTGGCAACCGAATAGTAACCTCCCTGCACAGGATATTTCGGGATGGAGAGGAAACTGTAAGTTGAAACATGAATATTTGACTTCTGAAAATATTGAATCCAAGAGGAGACAGTGGAGGTGGTTAGAGATGTAAAAGTTGGAAATAAGATTTTGTGTTTGGAAAAAAGGGACATTTATACCCACTAAAAAGATATATGAGAAAGAGCTAAGTCTTTTAAATCCTGCTTCTATCTTTAACCTAAATCTGGAAGAAATCCTGACATGTTTCCAAGTGGAAAGATTACCACCACTAGCCCATCCCAATCAGCTCACAGCCTAGCACCCAGGCAGGGGGAGCTCAGCCTGATGTCACCGTTTGACAACAATGCTCTCTATCCCCTCCTCCTCCTATCCAGGTAGGGAAGGAGAGAGAGAAAAAAAAAGAGAGAGATTTGGCTGGATTGAAAACTAAACTACACAGTTTTAATTGAAGATCCAGCAGTTAGAAAAACTTTCCAGCTGTTATCAGTCTTAGTCAGAACATTCTGCTACTAGTTAAAAGAAAACTTACTGAAGGAAAAAAAAATAGTAAAAGGAAAATTGGCTTCGTCCTGGCTCAAACCAGGACACCTGAGAAGTGATGGGAGCCTGGCTCTGCAGCATGGAGCTGTGAAGGCTGTATAGGAATGGCATGGCTTATATTTTTGTCCTGCCATGCTCAAAATCCTGATCATGGGTAAAGAGGAACCATATCTACATAAAAGTAAACTAAGATTTTTATATTTTTTTTTAGTATAATTGGCATCTTAAGAGTTTAATTGTTGTTCCAGATACAGTTGTTACAGAGAAAGAAATAATTATAATGCAGTTAAAGTTTTAGCACAACCCTTTAGTTTCTACCCCTTTCGCTGGGGTTATGCTCACCCTTCCTCTCCTCTGGGTCCAAAGGTCAGTGGCTTTGGTCTAATGATTGCTGTATGGAGTATTGTAGCAGCACGTTGCCACCATCTGGAGTCCTTTGCCGGGAGGAATGTGATGCTCATGTTCCTGGATTCCTCTCCCAGGATCCACTTGGGGTCACTTCCAGATGTATAACACTCTTTGACACCTCACTGGACTGGTCTTCAGCTTCATGTTACTTTTGAATTCTATTTAAATTTTAACTTTTACAAATCTTAGATACTATTTCTTTGTTCTTTGGCAGCCTCAACACCAGCATTGCCTATTTCCAGGTCTGCCTTTTTTTTTAACTGACCATTCAAGAGCTGTGCACTGCAGTGAGTTCTGCATTAACAAGCTCCAGCCCTATCTCTTATCATCCCATGTGTATGCTGTAGGTCACCACTCCTATAGCCCCACTTCTCAGAGTCCTGCTCTGGAATCAGACCTGTATTTCTCTGTGTTGTGTTAAAGCCATCAATATCTCATCTTAATTTTTGCTGAACATACTGAACAGCTGAGTCTTATCTCACTAAGAATTTTTTAAATAATTGCCTATTTTGCATATTCATTTCAAACTATTAAGCTGACAGTGAGGTTGCTACCTCACTTTGTCTGCTGAATAGGAGGAGATTTTGCCTACCAGATCCACAAGTAGGCATGGGAGAGGGATGGGTCTTGCATCAGCCAGGCAGTTGCCACATGTAACTTATTAACAGCAGTTCAGCTGATGAGGCTTGAATTTGGATAAAGGAAGAAACACCCTTCAGCTGTGCACTGGCGGCAGCAACCACTGGGGGATGGGGAGGAGGAAGAGTCAATGGGAAGGGACAATAGGACAGCCAGTTGCTGAACACTTCTACACTGCCAACTCACCACTGGGACAACTGGTCACTGACCAACAGGTAGAGCACTGTGAGCAGAATGGCTGGGAGCAGATGGCTCTGCTCGTGGTGCTCCGTGCATATATAGGAGAGCTGGAGTGTGAGTGTCACACAATTCACGACATGAAAAATAACAATGAGATAAAGGCAACCCAATCAAAGATGAGAAACAAACATGATGAGATAAAGAGAACTCAATCAAATGTATTACAAATACCTCATTTCAGGTTGCAGTCCTGAACATCACCTTTAAAAACTGTGATTTTGATGGTTTTTATATGCATTTGTTTAACATTACGTTCAGAAAAGCTCTTTGGAGGTTTTATATTTGCATTCATTTAACATCCTTTTTAAAAACTGCTGTGATGTTTTTTAATTGCATGTGTTTAACATTACTTTTAGAAAAAAATCTCATCTTTGAGTGACAATGGCCAGTTGTCCTGGTGGTGAGTTGGCAGTGTACAAATACCTGCCTGCCACTTGGCGAGTTGCAGCTGATGGCTGCATTTAGTGCCAGTGAGTTGGTTGCAGAGTCATCCTGGATCTCTGGTGAGAAGCTAAATAAGGAGCTGAACTCTCAAGCTGCTGATGCTTATCTAGAGATCTTTCCCAAATCCCTCCCTCCTTCTTTGAGTAAAGTGAAGTCTGAGAGCTCTGTTTTTGAGTTGCAGGTGTTAACTTCTGGATTGCCTGAGTGACTCTCAGTTCTGCATACACATATACATATATATGTATGTATATGTGCACACACGCACATGTAAAATCTCTCTTATTTGCTCAATGCTAAGTGAAAAGCAAGCTAGAAAACAGGTATTTTCACCAAAAATTAGATTGGAAATTGCTAAATTTTCAAAGACACTCAGAGTACCTAAGAATAATATTAGTAAGCACTAAACAATAGCTGGTGCTTTCAGCCTACAGGCATCGGTAGGGGCTGAATATCTTGTCTATGATTATGTCTTTTAAAAATATGACTTAAAACCTGAGTTTCTGAATCCACATTTCAGTTGGGTGATTCCCACTGGCCATCATGGGTTTTGCAGGCTTTGCCTGTGCTTCCCTGCTTGCTGTCTTTATGGACAATGGTCGTTGCCTTGGGGATTTTGTCATTGACGGTGTTCACATTAATTTTCTCTTATAGGTGCTGAATAGAACTGTGATCTAAAATCCCAAGTAAGTTATTTGTAAGTTGCAGCACACACAGTGGGAACAAACTATTGGGTAAAGGCTCTAACTCTGCTTTTAGAAACCATAAAAATCCAAAATTCTCCAGGCAGCTTTTATTGAGCAGTATTTCAAGGGGGTTACAAATATAGTTCTGACGTCTGTTGCTGAGACATGCAGTAATGTTTCTTTCCTGTTTTCTGTATGACATACTAGTACATTCCTCTTAAAGTCTGTGTCAATGGTGGAGTATCAAGTACTCAGAAATTATCTGAACTCCATGAGTAACTGAAGTATTTAATGGTAATATATGCATTTGCTAAATTTACAAGTGAGGCAGCACAGTATAAATAATTAATCCGGGGAGAGAACAATGTTTTTCAAAGTTTCCCTTCCCTAGTTACAAAACCATATTTTTCTTAGGAGAATACAACTCTGTTGGCAAGACACCCACCAGACACTAAACTCTGATGAAGGCAGTCCCTATTCTCCAGATTTAACTAGGGTTGATGTTTAACAGAAATAATTAATGCAGCCTGGCAGGGCCTATGAGGGTCCCAGAAGGTCTCAGGTCAGTGTGGCCACAGGGGATTTTTATCCTGGTGCTCTCAAACCAGGACAGTAGCAAATACTACAGAAACACTTTTTAAAATACAGGACAGTCTGTTGGGAAAATCTCTACTTTTGGGATACTTGTGTTTAAGCCACAAGAGAAAAATCACTCCATGCAATGATCAGATGAAATGGCTGTTACTGTTATTATCATCATCATCATTATCACAGTAGTTATTTGAGGGCTTGTGTTTCAACTAGCACTTTTCATCAGTTCAGCTCCTGAACACTTCACAGAAAGGCCTGCATCACCATCCCCTCTATACTTCTAGGAAACTGGAGCAAGGTGTGTGGGAAATGAATTCTGCATGGCCACTAAGCTGGCAACTAAAACGAGTACGAATGCAAGCAATCACTGCATCATGTAAGTGTGATTGCTTTGAGTCCTGTTCTGATATGCAAAGCTCTATTCAGGGTTGTGCTGAGTAGCTGTGTATAGGAGCAGCCAGGCAGTATCTGAACAGCATGGTAATGCACCCTGTTCTCTCCTCTCTCTAGTATCTCATCAACCTTGCAGGTGCAGAATTACAGAAAGGTGTTTTTAACTATACATTTTCTGATTTTTATGGGTCGACTAGAGAGGATCAGCAAAAGACACCTGAAATAAGGCAGTAGAGCAGACACAATTCCAAAGGTGATGTTTTCCCTGCACACGGTTAACCCCTGGTTGCTGGCATGCAGGGAGTGGGTGTGCAAAGTGGGGGTCTCAGCAAAAGCAGCAGCATGAGGAAAGGTCAAAAAGGCTGGTGGTTTTGGCTCTTCCTCCTACCCATCTGTCTCTGCCCAGCCTTGCTGCCTGGCCAGCCTCTCCCAGTATGGAAGGGTCCTCTTTGTTGAGGAGTTACTCACCACAGAAATAATTGCTGATGTCTGTGAGAGCACAACAATTTTTTTTTTCATCATTAAAAATAATTTAATGACAAGATTCAAGGTTCTTCATTATGAAGTCTATTTCTTTAGGGGATTATTCCTTTCCTTTTTGGGGGGGATTATTGTTTTATTTTTTTTTTTTCCAAATTAAATTATATTTATATAATTATCTTACTGGACAAACAGTAAGAAGAGTAGGCTCTGTGTCTTTGCCTTCTTACAGTAAAGCAGGTGCAGCTCCATGGAAATGAACAATACTTGAGATTAGAAGGGACAGTTTTCCTTCAGCTCTTCACCTTAGATCAATAACCTGGAGTCATTTAAATAACACTGATCGGTCAATGCTTTTTAGCTGATCAGGTAGGTGACATGGAAGATGTTTCTGTGAAACTGTTGAAATAAGATTAGATATTGCTGTCTCTTTGTATTGGCAGATAAGCAGATGTGAGAACAAGTTAGTTTATATTCTGTTTTCTATATATTTATTAGAAAGAAATATTCCATATACAGAAAAAAAAAAGAGAAATAAAGTGCATTGAACAAGTTATTTACTTAATCATAATTAACCTGTTGTTAATATGCTTTCTGGGCTGAAGCATTAGCTAAATCTGTCCATCTCTATTTCAGTCAGTGAAAATCTGCATCCACCAAAAATTACATTCCCAACATTTGCATCTGTCATGGTTTAAGGTTGGGCTGACTGTTAAATGGCTGACACATTTGAAGAATAGTCTAGAAAAAAGTGATGCCTGCAACTAGAAAGAGTCACTGAAGCTGTCATGTCTGCTGTTAGCATTCAGATGCTAGCATTTTTTAGATGAAAAACATTTACTGTGTAACAGGTATATACTATAGTCTTTGTATTTTATGCTGCATATTTATAATTGCTTTTCTTACTGACCCAAGTTTAAAAGCAAAGGTTGTACAAAGGAAAGATTTCCTTAATGCACAGTGCAGTGGGTTGATTGTTCCACACACAACAGTGACCAGGTGACACAAAGCCAACATATTATTTCTGAAACAAAGAAGCAGCAGACTTATCTGCAGGATGTTAATATTGAATAGGAAGATCATAAAATCCTTCCTAATAGATGTAGAATCCTTCCCCACAAGAGGAGGCTTCAGGAAGATCTAAGTGCAAACAGTCTTGTTGGAGCTTAAACATTCAACAGGTCAAAGAAGATTAAAGCAGATGCTGAGTATAAAAAGCAAAATAATCTCTCTTCCTCCATGCAACATCTGCTTCTTTTATTTTTTTCTCTCTCTCTTTTTTTTTTTTTTTTTTTTTTTTTCCCAGAGGCAGCTACTCTGTTGCTTTGCACAGCTAATAAATTAGCTAAATCAATTGAGAAAGCTCACTGCTATTTTTTATCCAATATATGTATTTTATAAATTTAAAACTGTATGTGAGTAACATGCTGAGAATGAATTTTTGACTACATAGTCTGGAGGCTCAAATGTTAAAATTCCTGTATAAATTTTTTCTTGCAAAGATGAATGTGAGGGATCAGCAGAAAAGCAGGTGGATAAGGAGAACAGATAATAAATAACAGTTTAAAAGAAAAGTACTTGGTGAAATAAGCTCACTGAAATAACTGTTTGTAGAGAGGTATTCATAATGCAGTGGTGTTGCCCTTCCTTCAGTATTTATACTCATTTGGGTATAAAGACCTTTTTTTTCCCCTCACTTTTTACAGGACTGCATGTAGAAATGTGTCTTTATGCATCTCTTTCAATGTCAAAGTTGACTGAAGGTGCCAAATGGTTTCCCTAGTTATTATCACGGACTGACCCAACGTTATGCTCAAGAATGGATTTCTAAGAAACACAGTCTTTCCTTGGCCAGGAAACCTTCAATTCCAGGTTAAAAGTACTGGAGGCAGTTTGTACAGTCATAATACCAAAGATTTACCTCTTGTACCAGGTTTCTAAATTGGAGACCTCTGAAAAAAAAAGCTTCAGATAGGAGTTTGCTGTGGTTTTCCTTATTCATGGCACTGCAAGTGGAGTAAAATGAAGGAATGGGTTGAATTAGGACAAGGAATTCAGCCACAGGATACTGGATTACAGTGAAACTCTTTGAAATAGACAGCAACTCTGAACACTGATCCCTTGCATCTTTCTCCAAAAAAGCTTTTAGATCTATATACATAGATATTTTATAGAAATATATAAAAGTGTAATTGAGGAATAACCCCCCCAATTTGTACAGACTGAAGACATTTGGGACTTAAAGGAGAAAAACTAATAATATTCTTTTTGGCAAAGAAACATGAGAGTCAATAAAAGCAAGGATACAAGCTAATAAAAAATACTTTTGTTTATTGCTCACTAGCCTCCTGGGCCTGGTGAACTCAAAGTACAATATTTCTAGGGAAAAAACAGCATTTTCCACTTCAACTCCAGTGCTGTATTGTGTCAGGACAGAAAGCCTTTCTTTTCTCCTGCTCTTTTTCCCTCTCCCAGAACATTGCAACTGTATTAAAATAGCATTAAACAGAGCTGTATCTGTATTTGTCCCCTAAAGTGTCAGTTTTATTAATGGGAAATTAGTCCCTTCTTCCAGACAGGTTCCCCTGAAAGCCATGAACCACTTCTGCTCTAAATTATTGGTTATATCTGAACCCATCAGAGAAGTGACAGACTGGGGCTAAAATTGGATGCTGTATTCAGTAACAAAAAGGGTGAAAGGAACTGACTGACTAGTGAATTAGTTCTCTGTGAGGGTAGGTGTGGAGCTTTAGAAAGAAACCCTGAGAAGCAGAAGGAACACATTTTTGCAGGGAATTTACAGACCAATATATTCAATGTTTGGAAGGTAGTTCATCTAACATTATCACTTCAACTTTATCCACCAATAGGCTGGGTTAAAAAAGAGAAGTGCTTCAAATGAAACTGCTATTTGATAAGAGTAACTTAGACTTGGGATTTATCTCTTCAACTATCCCAGTTTTGGAATATCAGGACCTCTCAATGCCTATTTAAGTCAGCACATAGTTTTTAGTGGTTGAGGCAAAAAAATTTCTTGTTGAGCTTTTCTCCCGTGGCTTGG
The DNA here is from genome assembly GCF_000747805.2 of Chaetura pelagica. Taxonomy (NCBI): domain Eukaryota; kingdom Metazoa; phylum Chordata; class Aves; order Apodiformes; family Apodidae; genus Chaetura; species Chaetura pelagica. The sequence continues at coordinate 1,053,700 of NW_009970725.1, forward strand.
ATGCTCATCACCTACTAGGAAGTGCTGTTCCAGAAATGCTAGTTTTACACAGCGTGGGGGTGAATGATGTTGAAACATTTCATCAGCAAGAACCACTTCAATGTGACCTTCTTCTCAATCAAAGGACTCAAGTTTGGCTCTCCCCGTAGCCTGAGAAACCTGGGCTGAACAGCTAGACACATACTCCCATCTGGAAATATGTGTATACACACACACACACACACATTTATAGTTTTATATATGTATGTATATCTTGGTTATGTAACTTCTTGAAGCTGTTTGTGTGGGTGAGGAATAAACAATCAACTTGCCACAAATAAACAAGACCGTATGAAATATTCATAATGAATTCTAAGTAACACACCATGACTAACAGAACGAGAATATTTAATCTACATTGACAGAGCTAATCATTAGCATTTATGGAGATACTCGTCCAACAGGGAATTAACTTCCTTCTTCATCTTCCTGAAGCCTGTTTGAGCAGTCACAGTACAAAAATCATCCTAATACCCTGTGATCAGGCTGGTCACAGGGGCATCAGTTGAGAGCTGGAGCTCCTGAAAGTGCTCTGGAGTGATGCTGTGTGAGGCTTCACTTGGTTCAGAGCAGGTGGGTTTCCCATGGGTTCAGGAGCCTGGCTTGGCAGTGTGGTTGCCTGCAATATGCCTGCCCTGCTATGAGCTCCCACGCAGGACATGGGACTCTGCTATGAGAACTCATGGAGGACATGGGGAAAACTTGTTTTCAGTGGTCCACTAACAGTATCAAGCCAGTCCCAAACCAGGAAACATGACACTGACTTAATGTAGTTTCTGAGAATAAGGCAGAAAGAGGCAGCAGAAATTAATACAAAAGAAATCCCCACTGATACAGGGCCTAGGGACCAGCTTATGTGACTGCAAGCTGAGGTGACACAGCTAACGTGATACTTCTAGTTTATAAGCCAGTTCAATAAGGTCCAAACACATTTCATTGCTTTAAAATCCCCTTTCCATCTAAAGTGATGCATTAGATGTGTTATGGGAGAACTTTACATTCAGGATTTATGGAAGATAACAGAATTCAGAATAACTCAGTGCTACCTAAACAGATTAGAACTGGAGACAAAACATTCTAAAATCACATTCAAATTGAAAAAATGCAAAGAAGGGTAAAAAGGAGGTTGGAAAGTTCCAGACAAGGCAGAAACTTTGAAAAATACCATGTGAAAAAACTCAGGGTAACAGTGGGCAGCAGATTAGCTATAGATAGTAATATTCTTAATCCTTTGTAATGCTGTGACCAATGCTTGGGACAAAACATAAAAAAAGTGAGGAAAACCAGACAAGTTTCTGCTGATCTGCAGGTACAGGAAAATACTACCAAGGGATATAGATCCATTACCAGATCTGGAAATGCAGTATGCTTGACTGTCTAAAAGAATATTTTTAGAAAGCAGGAAGGAAGAAAAGACTAATTTGCACGTATAAACTACCTTAATTATTATATGTTCACCTAAACTTGCTCTTAAACTTTGTGGTAGCTTTATTTCAGTTAAAATTGGATGGGTTTTTCTGAAGGAAAAATACAAATGTCATCTGTGGTTTGGCTGCTTATGCGTTGCATTATCTGTAATAATGTTTGATGATTATTTTAATTTAGGCTACAGCATGTTTTTAGCTTTCAATGAGTCTCAGGAGCTTGTGATGGCAGCACAGATGTGTAATTGGAGATATAAAATGCCTGCTTCAGAGAGATCATCTTCTAAACTTTATAGAGGTTTTCTCCTGGGTTGTAGCAACCTGGGGTGCTTGGGCAAAGCTAATTTAGCTGGTATTGTGGCTCTGGGGAAGCAACATTTCCAGGGAATGGGAATAGGGCCAGAGATACTGTGCTCATTAACTTGACCCTTGGGATGTCTTGAGCTGGAGAGTAGGTTCTGTGACAGGAAACCTCTCTAAGCACCAAGGAAAGCTATGGATTAGCTCAAAGACCCAAACCCATTGGTTTCCCTACTATATGTGGGTGCAAATGAGAGGAGTAATCTCTTTCCCACTAAAAAAAAAAAAAAAAAGTACCCTGGATCTGAAGAAAGCTGTATATGGTAGATATTGCATTGTTCAGGCTTCTAAAATCAGAGTAGGGAAATATTCCAAAGGACTATCCTGCATCAAGACCTGTATTCAGTGGATGGAGTACTCTTGGTTAATTTTGCAAACAAAGAGACAGTTGTTCTGATTAAAAGCAGGTACTATATCAAAAAAGAAAAACTAGAGTTGTACTGAAATAAATCGATACAAATCAGGAACTGCAGGATTTTGTTACAGTTACAATAGCAGCAGTTAGAGCTACTTATATATGAAGCCCAAAATTGGGCATGTTTATCTTAATTGGAACCGAAACTGTGTGTGGATATGCTAATTTTTCAGTTTTAGTCCAGTATCCAGATAGTGATTTGGGCAGGATTCTTCTCCCCAGGTAAGGCTGACAGGGACCTTTAAAAGAAGGTGAGGAGTGTGTATGGACTCTCTTTTGCATCTTGGAGACTGGTAAAGTCATAGGGTTAAGTGTTTTTTTTAAGGAAAGTCCTGGACATTGCCAGCAGTATGGTCTCTAGCTGTGGTAGGTATTATTTTGGAGGACTGGAATATTTTGTGCTACCTAATAATCTCTGACACACAGAAACTTAGATGATGCAAGGGATGTTTATAAAGTTTATACACATTTACAGAATATATAAAAGCATGTGTATACACTATCACAGGAGCATGCATCTCATCACTATATAGTACTTCCCAAATGTATTATGAGCAGAAAGTTAGCCACTGCTCACTGTGAAATCAGGAGGCAACCATGTGTTTCAACAGGAATTGACTGAAACAGTCATTGACCTCTTTAATTACTGATCTGGTGTTCCCTGTGATGAATTCCTTTGACCAGGCATAATGGCTGTTCTTCTAGCACTGTTGTTGATTTGGCTCTCATACTTCATAGACAGCTGCAAATCCAACCATAGCTATTTTATTTTCCCCTATCCTTTAATTTGCCATGGCAGTTTGCTCATTTGAAGCCTAAAAGACCAGCAGTAGAAATAGCCCAACTATTCCATAAGGTTCAGACAGATATTTCTTTCTATTCTGCTTCTCAGTGATGTTGTATGGTGTTGATTCCCTATACTGGTTTGGTTTTTGTCTGAATGGGCATTTACTGTTTTAGAGGCAGGAACACCAATATGGCCTGTCACAATGTAAATAGTCTCATGTGAAAAAACAAGACTGTTTGATTTTTCTCTTGCTGTGACAACTGCAAAGTGCAGTTAATCAGGCAAGAAAAATCTTTCCATCAGACTGGGCAAGCCAAAGGCCCAGCATGGTCAAGAGAGCTGCAATGAAAAGGGTCTATCCTGGGACCTATCTTGTTTTACATCTTTATCATTAACCTGGAAATGCAACAGATGACACCAAACTGGGGGCACCAGTCAATATTCTCAAAGGCAGGGCTGCCAACCAGAAGAACATGGACAGGCTAGAGGAATGGTACAGCAGGAAAATTAAGAAATTCAGTAAGGACAACTGCAAAGTCCTGCCCCTTGGAAGGAAGAATGACTGGCAGAGATATAGGGTAGAGATGGACTGGTGGGGAATCAGTTCTGCTGAAGAGATCCTGGAAGCTGTGACAGATAGTGAGAGGTCCATGAGCCTAGTGTGCCCTGTCAGAAGGAAGGTCAGTGGCATCCTGGACAGTATCAACAGAACTGCAGCCTGTAGATTGAGGGAAATGTCATTATCCCTTTAATTAACCCTCCTTAGCATTCTGCATTCAGTTTTGGGCTGCTCTACAACAAAAAAACAATGACATTGATAAACTGAAGCAAGTTCAGCAGAAAGCTCTTGAGAATGTTTGGTACTGGAGCATTTGGCCTCTGAGGAGAAGATGGGGAAGGGGGTCTTGTTTGGTCTGGAGAGGAGACAGCTTTGGGGGCATAGAAAAGAGGAAGCCAGGCTCTTCATAAGAGTGCATGGTGGGAGAAGATACAACAGGCATGAACTGAACAAAAGAGGTTCAGACTGCCTACAAGGAAAACCTTTTATTCACCAGGACAGTCAACCAGTGGCAAGGACATAGTAGCACAGTTCTCTCATCCTTTAGGGTTTCCAAGACCTGATGGGACGAAGTGCTGAGCAACCTAGGCTGACCTTATAGCTCAGCCTCGTTTGAGCAGGTCGCTGGGCCCTTGCAGATCCTTCTAACCTGAGATTTTCTGTGGTCTCTGGAGAGATGGTGTCTGTCACACAGCAGTTTGAGACCAGAGGTAACCACAGGGGAACAGAAGAAATGCAAAAAAACTATAAACATGGGTGCCTCCAGTATATTCCAGCATAAGGATGACTTCCTATCTGGAAGAGTTCAGTGAGAAAAATGAGTCACAGCTGCTTTCTTGGGAACTTGCTGCTTTCAGAGACCATAAGAAAAACCCAACATGGAATATATGATCTTTTCTGTTCACCATTTTCCTGATTTTTTTTAAATTATTTTTTTTTAATGCAGATCAAGCTGGGCTGCTTAGCATAATGGTTAGAAATCTGCATTACTCTCAGTCTGCATTTTGTATTCCTATGTCTGGGTTTTATAGTCCCATGAACTCTGATTTAAGTGCTCTGTTTAAAATTATGCTTCCTAGGTTAGCAATGACTGCATACAGCCTACAAAGTGAATCTGACTGCTGTAAACTCTTTATAGAATGCTTTAAAGATCAAAGAAGGAGAATGATCTATTTCTATAGGTGGTATCCATGTACACAAATTTTGACCCATCTCTTCAGTCAGAAATGTTTTATCCATTTAGGAGGGTCAAAGTCTACACTTTTTCTTTCTATTACAACTCTCTCAGCATTTCCCTTTAAAATGGCAATGTGCAAAATTTCACATCCTTATTATCTCATTGCTTGTCATCTACCTCTCTTCAAACATATTTTGCAGTTCCTCAAGCAGAAAGTGCAAAAGTTATTCCCAAATCTGTTAACAGAAAATGTACAAATCTCTTTTGCTAGTGTGAATTATATTCACTGTCATAAAGATCAACTGATATGTTTAATTCATACCACAAGTTTTTAATCTGTTCATTTGACCTTTTTGATATACTGACAATAACACTGCTTCTTGAATAATGAATTTTATCTGTTCTAAGTACTGACTTACTGCCTTCACAGTAGGTTTTGAAAAGTGTTATGTCATTCAAGTGGTTCTAAAAGTGAACGATGCAGTGTTATGGAGCAAAATGGTACATATTCCCTTTAGCAAATGTCAGAAGTATTGGAGCACTTTGCAAGAAATATAATGAAATATTTATCTCTTGCCTATAAAGTTTAAAGAAAATTCTGTGTACCTTTTTCCACGAACTCACTACCTTTTTATGAGTCTTTAGTTGCATTTATCATAGTTTCTCACGTATACACTGGAGTCTGAGGTGCCCCAAACTTTGGATGTGTTCACACCATTGCCTAGTGTGAATCATTATTCAAATAGAGTTAAAAAGATGCAAGAAAGTCTATGAGACTCTATTAGGTTTATGTGGCAAGGTTTTCATATTGGGGGAGGCAGGGATGACCTCTGTAAGGTGAGTTGGTCAGGAATTGCCCTGTGTTGGACAGTGATAGCTCTAGAGAGCTCCAACATGTTTAACTCCACTGTTGTCCAAAGTTGTGCCCATCAGCTGGTGGTGCCTCTGCAAAAGATGTTTAAGAAAGGGCAAAAAATGCTGTGCAGCATCTGCGAGAGACTAGTGAGAAAATGCAAGGGAAACTACTCTGCAGACACCAAGGTCAGTGAAGAAGGAGGGGGAGGAGGTGCTCCTGGTGCTGGAGCAGATTCCCCTGTAGTTGGAACTGTAGATCATGGTGAAGAAGGTTGTCCCTTTGCAGCCCATGGAGGACCACAGAGGAACAGATATCCACCTGCAGCCTTTGGAGGATCCTGCACTGCAGCAGGTGGATGTATCCTCTGCAGCCAGTAGAGAGGCCATGCAGAAGCATGGCAGGAGTTGCAGGCTGTAGAGCACAGACTGCACAGGAGCAAGTTTTCTGACAGGAACTGCAGACCTTGGTAAGCAATCTCCCTGTCCTTGTCTCAGTCCATGAGCTTTTCCATCTTATTTTCTGCCCCTGTGCTGTTGAGGACAGTGAGAGCACAGATGGATGGGCAGCTGGCAGTCAGCCAACGTCAACACACCACAGAGACACATGGTCTATAGACACCATTGAAGAACCATTTGGATGCAGGAGGGAAGAAAAAACAAAAATTTAGAAAATAAATCTAATTTCAACATAGTTCTGAACTGAGGGATTTCTCATCTGAGCAAGGTCAGAAGGGAGTGGACATTAAATGATGATGAATGAATACAATTTGTTCACTTCCTAACAACCGAGATAGGTAGTTGTGATAATTGGTAAATTAAGAAAAAATGTGGTGAGAATTCCAGGCTTTATGCATGTAAATGTATCCCAGGCTCAGAATGGAAAGAGGTGTTGCCACACAGCACAGACAACTTACTTTCACCCAGCATTGAATTAAGACTTTATTTTCTTTTCCAACTTGTCAGTTGGAAGCAAATTATTGCTTGTAGCAAGATGCTGTTTAATTCAACCTTCACCTGCCATTGTGAGGTTGAGGAATATTGCTGCCCTCTCCTTAACAAATGTGATACCTGGCAGGACTTGTCCAACATGACAAAGAAATTTGAGGCTGAGATTAAACTGGAACCTGAACTTCTGCAGGATCCCACAGCTGCAGCAGCAGTGTTAGAGTGCTCTTGGCATCAGCTCATGCTAATCACAACAAATAAAATCGACCTGATAATTTCACTGCATCTCTGCTAAATGTCTTCGCTGCATGAAGCAGAAATGCTGAAGGTAATAAAGCAGCTCATCTCCTTTAAAATCCCCATGGTAATGCGTAGCCACAGGAGGGAGAGTTGCACAGATGAAACGAAGTCAAAACAAGCATCCTTCCCTCTGCCTCTTCTGTCTCTTCATGCCTATCCTGGGGAGCCTCCCACATTGAGAAAGCTGCACTTAAATAAGTACATTTCAGCCATAGTAATTCAGGATGAATATTATTTCCTCAGTATTCTAAAAAGTGCAATTGGACATAAGCACAGCATGAAAGAGCTTTGAAAATTTAAAACAACTTTTAGAGTTGTACAGCCATGTATTTAGATGTTTACAAATAAATATACACATATATATATACACATAGGCAATACGTATTTTCAGAAGTTATGTGAGATTTTCTCACATAAAAAAATCCTTCTTCAAAAGTTTTGTCTATTAATAAATGTTCTAAAACCAGCATCTGTTTGCCAATAATATTTTGAACTTTTTTAATACCAGAATCAAGATTAAATATGCCACTAAAGGTAACTTTTTAAAAGCTTAGATCAGAATTAGGTATCCTTGAGGTGAAATGTATTTTTGTAAGTTTATTATAAAATGTATGGATGTTACAAGATACGTGAAATCCTTAACGTGCTACTATGTTTTTTGGTCTTTGGATTGAATAAAATGCTGTGGTAAGGTTCTGTGACAAACGTTGAAACTAGCCATTAGGAAGAAATTCTTCACTGTGAGGGTAGCAAGACACTGGCACAAGTTGCCCAAGGAAGCTGTGGATGCCCCCTCCCTGGAAGTGTTCAAGGACAGGTTGGATGGGACATCTAGTAACGTGGTCTACTGAGAGGTGTCCATTCCCATGCAGGAGAGTTGGAACTAGATGATCTTTAATGTCTCTTGCAACCCAAACCATTATATGCCTCTGTGATTTTGTGTTTATTCAGGCATTGGTTCAAATTGAAATAGCTTCGTATAAGATACAAACTGGAAATTTTTCTGTATTTTAAGAACAAGTCAGTCTTCAGTCTGGACATGATTTTTGAGTCCCAGTGAGATTTCAAGAATAAACCAAGTGGAAAAAAATATGTTGTCTAGTTGTATAGTGATAATAGCACTGGCACTAATACATATTGTCTTACCAGACCAATATCTTTCCTGTTCTATGCCAGGATGGTGGGGATGATAGGAATTCAGATTTTTAATACAAGCCAGAAGGTGGTACCTGGCATTATTGGTGGTAAAGTTTAAAAGCATTGAAAAACTCTTCAAACTCTTGTGCTCACTCTCTGGACTAGCCAGCTTTGCAGCACTGCTGGTTTGTGTAACTTGGTCTCAGTAGCATATGGAAGTAAATGTCACACTGAGGTAGTGCAGGGCAAAGGGAGTGCACAGTCCTTGCCTGTGCTGGCGGGTGTCTCGCTGGGCACAGGGAAAACACTCCAGACCATTAATATTTCAGCACACTAACAGCAGGAGAATGAAAGCTTCTGCTGGCATTACAGATGCAATAAAGTGGTCAAGATTTTACAGCCCTTGTGTGTCTAAACCCATTCAGCTTTTATTTTTTTTTTATTTTTTTTTTTTTCCTATTTATTTATTTTGTTTTTTCATGTTGGTGCAAAACATTTTCATTTCAAGTCCTAATGTGCAACCAGCTGGATTCTAAAGAGCAACATGAGGTTTGTTGGTGCTACAGACGTCATGTTTGCAAGGTTAAAAATGTAGCTGAGCTATATCAAAGCAAAAACATTTATGTAGTGTCACCAAAGAGCATTCCTCTGAAGCTCTTGTGGCTGCTTGAAAAACCACAGCTTGATTTCCTCAAACTATTTAGTTCTTAGTAGGCTGAGACTGTGACAGAAATGACAGGCTGGTAATTTTGGATACAATCTGACTGGATTTAGTGAGGTCGGGATTTCAACCTCAGACCGTCTTACAAGGAAGAAAATGTCTGTTAATCAAAATATTTTATTGAAGCATATTACAAACTTGCCCTGTTGGCAGTTGTATGGAAACAAAATAGCTGCTGATAATTGCCCTGTTTATCGTCCGTAGAAGTTCACTGTGTTAGAAAACCCAAGGATTCCTAGGGTAAACCTTGATCAGATGAAACAACCCTTTAATCATGTTTGAAAGCATGACTGTTCTTATTTGAATGAAGGCACAATTAGTGTCACACCAAAGAAATATTAGCTGGTGTGAAACACCCACTCTGCTGAAGTAGATCACACAAGGTGTGATAGTGTTACAGCTCTCTCCAAAAGCATGTGATACAGACACTGGAATTACTGAAACGCAAGTTAGGGTAAGATTTAGTCTACAGAATGTTTATTCCTGGTCATAATGGAAAACAAAACAAAACAAACAAAACCAATCAAACAGAAAATCCTCCTGGTCTTCTGGTTTGTGTTGAGGCTCCAAGGCGCAGATGGTTAGAAGGCTGCCTTTTTATTTCTAAATTGATATATATTGCATTGAGACACAGCAAATAGGAGAATCAATGATGCTACTCTTGCAGTACCCTATGAACTGGAGAAGTAATCCAAGTACAATGAAAGGAAGCAACTGTGGAGAGATTTTATATTTTTTTATCTCCTAGGGACCAAAAGAATTTTAATTTAAAACTGTTTTTTACATTTGAGTGTAGGCATGTACTAAGACAATGGAGAAGTAAAATGTTAGCAATTTCAAAGTAAATTTTTTTATCAAAAGATGAATTTTCAGAGAAAATGAACAGAAAAAAAAGAAAAGTAAAGGTTCATGCAGTCAAATATATATAATATAGTTTAACACAGCCAACTTTAGAAGGTCAGGAGACCTTCCTTCATTCTCTCCAGACATAATATAATCCAGCTGGAGAAAGGAAAGAAAATAGCTGTCTGTGAAACTCCAATACATTTTTCATACTCTTGTAGGATTTCAGTCTCCTTAGAGCAGAGAAGATGCCCTGAACATTTACATGTAACACCAGTCTAACATGTACTGAATTGATGTGGATTTCTCAGAGGGGAAGATTTTCAGTTTTCAAGATTTTTCCTTCAATATTTAAGAATAACTTTAATATCAGGGTAGAGAATAAAACTAGGAGAGTTTGTAGGCATAAAGTACTTGTCTTACCAAATGTCACAAATAATTTGAACTATGTAATTGCTTAAATTGACTATTAAAATTTTAAAGGAAGCATGGAATAAAGCCTGCTTTACAGTGACCATAGACTAATTTATTCATCAAGGTCTAATACCAATCCCAAAACTTATGAAGCAGTTTATTGACTTCCTGGCTGCAGAAGTGTGGCTAAGTCAAACATTCACCGGAGAACACTTCATTGTACATTTGTGTTTAGCAACAATGCTTTTTTTTAAAAAAAAGACTTAGTGTCAGTTACTCCATTCACAGCCATGAGTGTGATTCAGGCTTTTTTTCAGTTTGATTTAACACTTGGATTGAATTCCTGTCTGAAGTGCACCCTCACAGTGAATTATGTGATTTCATATACTCAATTTATTGCTTTAGTTTTACAAGAAATAATCTGTGACTTCCTGATCTAGAGGCTGCCCTCAGCACCAGGCCAGTTGAGCTTTGTTGGTGCCCACAGATGTGCTGAGTCTCTCTCCCCAGCTGCAGAGGAAGCTTGGAGGACTAACTTTGAGAGGACAGCAAATGCTCAGTTTTGAGCTCAGTAAATGCAGAAGGGGAGCTCCAGCCCTGCAGGTGGGCTGCCTGGTCTCTGTGCTGTATGAGCAGCTTGCAGCAGGCATAGCCTATCACTTCCCATGTGTAGGAAACTTGTAATAAAGGATCTTAATTCAGGGTTGTGCTAGGCATGCTGCATGTGCTAGGCAGGCACAGAGCATTTGTTCTGCCCACTTTAGGGCGGCACTATTGCCCATGTGAGAACTAATTGCAGGCTGTTGTGCCTGCCTAAACCTTTCCCCTGCCTAGTTCATCTTGCTTCAAGGCTTTCTGACCTGTGCTCTTGCTCATGGGTGGGCAAGCAGGCAGGACCTTGACCAACACTGATCACAGCAGAGGTGAGACTCATGTCTCTGGGGCTCCTGCTCTCTGTCCGTGGCGGCAACATCTAGTAGAGCTATAAAAACCTCCCAGGCTCTTAGATCCAGCTACTCAAGAAGAAAATTGGTTGCCTCAGGAGCAGATGGGCCTGATTCAAGGATCAGAAGTGTCCTGAGTTAATTTTAGCAGTTTCCTTTCTGAAAGGAATTTGCTTTACTTTACAGCTTACATTTAGGACCAGGATCTCTGACTATAATTTACTTCCCAGAATATTTTATGGGATATATTTTCTCTGTTTTCTTTTGCATCGATTACCCTTTACAAAGAAGAGTTTCAGTGCAAGTCTCCCATCATTCTTGAGGATTACTTTCTTTGCCCTGTAATTTAAGAATGCCCCAAGATTTCTGCCTGCTTTTGAAATGTGTTTTTGTAGAAAAAATTCCATCTATATTAATTTCCATTGCTAGAAAAATTATCTAACTAATATATTCTACTACTCATTACACTTTTATCAGTGTTGGACAAAGAAAACACAGTAATCTGCTTTTGCCAAAATTATTTATCTGTTTCAAATCCTTGTTTCCTGTTTCCTACTAGCCTTGAAACTTAATTTTCCAGTAAGAGTAACAGTTTATGATTTTTTGTAAGATATCTTTTACAAGCATCTCAGACATTTAGTAAAAATTAGGGAGGATAAATTAACTAAAATATAAAAGTAGATTGTAAGCTTCGTTCAGGTATTATCGGTCTTATCAACTGTAGAAATATAAAAGATGCATTGCAAATTAAGTAGGAAAGAAAAATATCAGTGTTAACTTGCTTTTGAAAAACCCCATGATGTTGATCACTTAGAGTTTAAACAAGGAGGCAAGTATAAAATAATTATTGAATTGAAAGCGATCAACACCATGCTGGTTTTTGAAGATATGACTAAGTTATGACCTTTCCTTAGAACAGGTAACATTTCCCAGATGTTTGCTCCCTTTTTGAGTTTTAAATTCAAATTGAGGTAAAGCCAACAGTCTGATACAGCATTAAAACTGCATTTGAAACAGCCAGTGGCTGACATACTAATACAATGGGTGCAAAGGCAAATGGCCACTGTATGCAAAGTAGGTGCCAAGGACACATCACAGTTTTCTTAGAATATATAGCTGCTTCAGTGGCAGCAGAATGGCCACCAGCTTTGTCACTTTTTGTCAGCTTTTGCTTCAAATGAAGCAGGTCACTGCTCTGTGGGGTTTCAGTGCAGGAGCACAGTCCTCCATAACTGGTGGTAAAAAGCTTGTGAAAAAATGGATCAACGCTTGTCCTAGTCATGGCTTCCTTCCCTGAGGCAGAATCACACCAGCTGATTCAGAAAGAGGGCAATAAGGTTTTGAAGGTGCAGGAGCCTTTTGCTCTTTTTGTTGGACCATGGACACGTGCGACAGAATTGCAAGAAATTTGCACTCCCAAAGGCAGTAGGTTCAGGTGAAGGGCAGGACCCCCTGATTCTTTGCCCCAGAACTGGACCTTGTTGGCTCATTAATGGAAAATCACATTCTCTGTTCCAACAATAAATGGAGCAGTGGGCATTTCACATGCTTGGACTCTCCTTGAGCTGTTATTTGTGACAAATTGTGAATCTACCCTGGGGTCAACCCAGTGGCAAAGAGGCCACTCATGACTCATTTATCCAGGCTTTGTCTGTGTGGCTCATTTTAGCCTGCAGTTAAAATAAAAAGTTGTAACCCACTTCCTTGGTTTCCACATACAGCTTTACAGCTTTTGTGTAAACCACCAACTTTGTAAGTGCTAATCCAGCCAGTAGGTAACTAAAAATGCAACACACCTATCAAGGAATGAAAAGCTTTTCCCATTGGTAACTTAAAAGGTATCCAAATAAGACACTGTTGATGAAAAGCATTAATTCATGCTTAAGGAGATATACACTCCAGTGGCTTACTCTTACTTTAAATAAATTAAAATTCTGACCTCAGAAATGTCATATTGTAATCCAGGTCTCCTTGTTATGTCTTTTAAATGAAGCAAAGGCTCCTCATTCTGCATTCACGTCTATTTCAAATCATTCAGCTACGAGTCATAGACCATTGCTTATTTCCTAACTGCAGACCAAAAGTATCACCTTATTGCACTTCCTGCTAATAACCAATATTCTTCATGGAAAAAGAACACTTTTGTTTCTATACCCCTGCATTTTCCATACTCAATCTGTTTTGTTTTTATTTTAACTTAAATTGTAATTTTTATTTTCATTTTCTACACGATTTTAACCTTTTCCATTATGAGCCAGGATCTCTCTTCATTCCCTCAATGGGCATTGGCTGTCCTTCAATGCTTTTGTCTCTTTTGAATGTAGCTGCAATATCTGAGGAAAGAATCTCCTTCTTTAGTAACCACAAATGAGGCCTGGTTGCAGAGACTCCTTTCTTCTTGATAAATACTTCCCTTTTAATGAACAGTGCTTGTGATTTTCTTCCTTTTTTCTGAAAATAGATTTTTCTAAACAGATTGCTGTTCATATTGATCTTCACTGATTACAGGTAATTTTTAAATCTTATACACTTTGGATAATATACTTGATTTGTATTGAACAAGAAGTTTTCTTTGTTAAACTAGACTTGGATGGGATAAAAATTACAGAATCATAGAATGGTTTGGGCTGGAAAGCAGTTCTAAAGCTCATCTAGTGCAACCCCTCTGCCATGGATGACAGATAAAACTTTCATTAGACCATGTTGCTCAAAGCCCCATCCAATCTGATCTTGAACACTTCCAGGGATGTGACATCCGCAGCTTCCCCAGCCAACATGTTTCAGTGTTTCACCACCCTCATTGTGAAAATTTTTCTTAAGTCCAATCTACACCTATGCTCTTTCAGTTTAAAGCTGCAGCCCATTGTACTGTCACTTCAGGCCCTTGTGAAAACAGGCTACCCAGAGAGGTTGTGGAGTCTCCTTCACTGGAGACATTCAAAACCCGCCTGGACGTGTTCCTGTGTGATGTGCTCTGGGTGATCCTGCTCTGTCAGGGGGGTTGGACTAGATGATCTTTCGAGGTCCCTTCCAACCCCTATGATTCTGTGCGTCATGTAAGCCCCCTTTAAGTACTGAAAAACAGCAATAAGGTCTCCCTGGAGCCTTCTCCTTTCCAGGCTGAACAAGCCCAGCTCTCTCAGCCTGTTTTCATAGGAGAGGTGCTCCATCCTACTGATCACTTTTGTGTCCCTCCTCTGGACCCACTCCAACAGGGGTTTCTTGTAAAAATCTCCTGTTACGGATTTGTTGTCACATAGAGGGGTTTTTTTGGTTGATTTTTTTTCTGGTAATTGAGCTCATCTTCAAAGCCTTTATTCATTCCATGTTTTTTCTTTTCCTCAGTGACTCTCCTTTTCCATTTTTCTTGCTCAGATGTTCTTTATCTGTTGTGGCACCTAATATCATCTTCCTCTTCTGGCAGGTAGAAGCAGTAGATCAGAATTCATGTTGTACTCCCTGACTTTACTTTGAAAATAGATTAGACAGTCATTGCTGGAAGATAGTTCTTTTCTTCTGTTGTTGCTACAGTCCAGATCTCCAATGCATTCTACTACAGGGACTTGTTTTTCTGCATTACATTTATCTTGAAACAGGATAAATTTCTGTGCAGCTAAAGATCACATGTAACTTTCTGTCTGTCTCTCCCAAAGGCTTTTAAAGCCATTGGCCAATTTCAACCCAGCTTGTCAAAAGAAAAATCAAAATAATTTAATACGTGTGAGGTGAGTTTAGTGACATGAAATGGTTGGATGAAGGATGAGCTCTATATGAGGGAGAGGCTGAAGAAGGAAGTTTGAAACAGAGTAGGAATTGTTACAGTACTGCTAGGCCAACTTGTTTTGTTTTTAAAGCTTTTAAGAGTTCTTAAAGGTCTCCATGATAATCACTGACCTGTCTTGGCTTAGATTAGTTGTCTGGGGTGTTGTGCCCCGTTTTATTATCTATAACAGGAAAGCAGAAACACACAGAAGTGGTGTATACCAAATTCTTTCCAAAGCAGTTAGTCTCAGAAGTGTACTATACGATTAAGTGTTTAATAAATTTATTTTCCAGATGTCACTTTGAGCATCATTTATCCACTTGGAACAGTGCATTTTTGCCAATTGATTACTTCCTCTAAGTCTGTGATTGGGTGGTTTACCAAACTGGTGGTCCTGTCTGAGACAGTGTAATCTCATCCCATGGCAGGAGAAAGTTCTTCATATCAGAATACAGAAAAGCAGGTAACAAATGGGGGTAACAAATGGGGTAAAAAAAATGACCCCACCAAATAACTAGGACAGTACCAGTTGTACTGTGGCTTATTTACAGACCTCAGGGCAGCAAACCACTGAGAAGCACAGGACTTCAGAGGAACTTTTTTTCAAGCCTTCCTTCAGTTTATTTGGATTATTTACTTCAAAGCATCTTTTAAAATAAACATATTATATATAACTGTAAAAGAGGTTAATTTTCTCATCCACCTTGCAATGAGGTAGAAAATAAGTTTATGGTATTTCCTGTGGACTTTTGAACTAAAAAGGCAACATGGAAGCAAGCATGAACATAATTATTGAATATTTTTGCTTGGGAGTTGTTCTGCCAGACATTGCTTCTGAAAGAAAAAGATAAGCAGTAACATAGACTTTAAACTCTTAGTAGTAGTAATCTCCTAAAGTAGTAATTCCCTGTACTTTGACTTGAAGAGCCTTGTGATTTTGGTGTGCTCCAGGCAAAACAAACCAAAGCTTCTTAACTGTGGTTGGATTTTGGAAAATCTTGGGAAAATATAATTTAAATCTTTGCATTTTCAGCTGGATTTATTCAATGTTATTAAATTATTTGTGTGCTGACTAGGTGTGCTACCGAGAAAGAAATGCTAAAGTGAAACAGACAGAAAAAATATTCAAGTTATCGAAACAATAATGTTTAACTGCCTCTGTTTGCAGGCTGAAAAATAATCACAGGCTATTTTCCTACACTGCACTCCCTCTACAGAGTTTATAATTAAAAAACATTTTTTCCATGTAGTTCCTAAAGTTATTATGTCTTATTCTAAGTAAAAGAAGGAGGCAAAGAACCAGCTGCTTTTTTCTGCCTCTGCATCTTCCTTTGTCCAGTCTCCCCAGCCTCATAATTCTCCTTTCTTTCCTTTCCCTCTGTGCATCTATCTCTTCCTTTTCCTCTCTGCTGCCTCAGCATGAGGCAGGACCTGATGAGCTGAGATAGCTGCGTTCGGCTGGAGTCAAGCTGCTCTGGGTGACCAGCCTCTATGGAGATGCCACCTTCTTATGGTCTGACAAGTCTCCTCAAGGCACTTACTAAGAGAGGTTTTTCAAAAGTTTTCAACACAGCATGTTTGGGGAAATTTCCCTATGAGCAGTGCTCCGAGGTGATTCAGCTCTGAAAAATATGAAGTCTTTTTACTAAGATGTGCTAGTAAGCAGAGGGCCTCATTCAAAAGACAAAGGAAAACCAAACTGCCTCACCTTTTTTTTCTGAAGTGGCTGAGTTCTTTTCTTCTTCCCCATTTTCCCTTAAAATCATTAAGCTAAAGGCAGAAAGTTAATATGAGGAATAAAAACATCTCCTTTTAAAAGTTTGTCTGAAAACTGAAAAATAGTGTTTCAGGGAGGACAGTGGTTGAGCATCTCCACCTGCTGCTGATCCTTAAAGGCTTATTTCAAATCCTCTGGGAATAGCCCTGCACTGGGGCTCTGGGAAGGGGCAGGACGAGACTTTCTTTGCTTGTAGAGGGAGGTGCTTATGCCTTTTCATTGGCTGCTCTAGGGCAAGGTGAGTTGGGCCACAAACTTGTGTTTATTTTGCTGACTTTGGTGGTTCAGTAAAATGACTTAATCTTGCTAACAAATTGTTACCATCAGAGTGATTTGAACATTTTTCAATGGAAGTCTATTTTTTCAGTACTTATCCCATTCTTCTAGTTTTCAGTGGAAGTGTATTGAGGCCAGGGAGGTTAAATATGCTTTTAAAGCATTACTAATTCTGGCATTGTTCTCCTTGCTAGCCAAGCATTACCTGTATTTTGTGAATTTCATTATTTTTGTCTACTGACAATTTGGCTTTACATGAAAAGAGGAATTAATAGTGTTGGTAAAACTGTATGAGACTCTCAGAAGGTGTTTAATGTTGCCTATCAGTGTTTTTTTTTCTATATACAACTGTATTTATACTGCATAAATGAAATACTTAATGGGCATGGAACATATTTTTTTATTATTTAAGAGGAGTTGCTAAGCTCATCATGTTCAGAACTTAGTTGCAGCTAAATTGATTGAAAAAGGAAATATTCCTTTGCTGTTGTGTGTTAAATTAAGAAAGAAAATAAGCAAAACAAAACTCCCTCAATAATAAGAATAGGAAACATTTAATACCAGTGCAGCTGGGGGAGATGATCATAGGAAGAAAGAGATGCTCATCTATATTTTAGGAGCAAAAATATTTGCATATTCTATTGTAGAAGGAGAGCTATGTAGCCAAGAATTTAACAGAGAAAAAATTACTTTGCAGACATTTTTCAATTCTGTTTTGTTATCTGACAGAATTTTAAAGGCCTCAACTTTGAATCTTCCCCAAGAATGGTAAATTATAATTTGCCAATTGTATTTCATATTTATGGTATTTGCACCTTATATATTTATTAGTGTCAGAATAAAATGTGACATACTTCCTCATTTTCTGTTTTTCTTATTTCTTGGTTACAACTTTTCAAGGCACTTTGAAGATTTTCTCTCTCTCATATACCAATTCATGATTAAGACATCTTTTCCAAAACTCAGAGATGTACAAAGTGTTACAAAAATGTAGGTTTGATAAGATCATGAGCAATTTGTATATCTCAGGGAAGTAAAACAAAAACTAGAAAGGCAAATGTCATCTTTTGATTTTTGAATAGTTCTAATTAATTGTTGCTTACATCTTTCAATGTAAGTAGCGATGCAAGTGCTAATTACCAGATATTGAGTATATATATTTTTTTTATTTGTGTGAATAGATTTTTTTTAAAACTGGCAGATGAGGCATTAGTTAGCTGCTAGTACTGCAAGTGCTGCTGGTGCTCAGTTTCTGAAATTACTCTTGTGCACACTAATTAATAATCCTTCTTTTCATATAGTTACAACACCAATAGGATATGGATTTTATATAATACCTGTCAGCCTAGAGTTGAGTAGGTGGCTCACATAGCCCCTTCTTTCTCCTGTGTGGTAAAGAGCCACATTCAGAGTATGAAAGTGACTAATTTCCTGAAGATGCAGGTAGTGTGAAATACTAAGGACAGATGTTCCCACAGGGAATAGTGTTAGGTGTGCTGTTATTTCATAGGTTTGAAATCACAGAGAAATAATTTACTTTTCTAAAAGGCCTGTCCTGCAGGGCCTTACTAACAAGAATAATTGGATTAAGTCCTGCCAGCCACTAGTGGATAGGTTTTGATAGAGATGGGCTGTTTGACTCACAGCAGGTTCACAGGTTTTATGCACAACCAGCCAGTGACATTAACACAGGGAAAAAGCTTTAGGAAGAGGAATGACAGGAAAGCTTGCAGGGAGGCCAGTCACATGATCTGGAAAAGGAGAAAATAAGTAGAAGAAAAAAAGAAGGGACTTCTTAGTCTGCTTCTGGCCCTCTTATTTATTTCTTCAGCATGTCAGGAGGCACAGTAAAACCTTGATATGTTTTCTCTGCCTTACAGATGGTAATCCTTTTAATGCTATTTCCCTCACCACAGTACTGTGGTTTTTGAGCAGTTTGTAAAACACTGCGCTAGAATTAATCAGAATGCACAAAATGCAGAAAAGTCTCCATCACCAGTGGCATTTCCCTCTTCCTCTGTGCAGGGCTGGTTCAGACAATTTTACTGGCAGAATTTATTTAATCATTCCAGTTGTGCACAAAACAAGGTCCATAGGGAAATAAAAGCACTGAGTGTATATAAGGTATGTAGGTTCAAAAAAGTTGGACTTGGATCCTTTCCTAGAGATACCTTCTCTCCAGGAGGAATTGTTAATCTGGAAATGCTAAATTCTTAATTATCTTTTCAAGGGACAAAACCTGTGAAAGAACAATACTAAATACAACTGTCCTTCAATTTGTTGACATAAGTTGCTGCAGAAATGGTCTTCGTAGAAAGCTTACATGATTATAGAATTGCATCATAGAATGGTTTTGGGTTGGAAGGGACTTTAGAGATCATCTAGATCCAAACCCCTTACCATGGGCAGGGACACCTCCCACTAGATCAGGTTGCTCAAAGCCCCGTCTAACCTGTCCTTGAATACTCCCAGGGATGGGGCTTACACAGCTTCCTTGGACAACCTGTTCCAGGGCCTCATCACCTTCACGCTGAGGAGATATATATACATATACCTTCTTCTTATGTAGATAAGGTTACAATATTTAACCTAATTTTCACTAGTGTATTATCTTAGATGTACCAGAAACAGTTAAGTTACCATAGTTCATTGTTAAATATTTATTGTTTTACTTAATGATTTCTTTCTTAAGATAGAGCTGTTTGGTATAACATACTAACCCTTGGGGATAAACTAGCAGCTATGGAGTAGGAATTACAGGGAGAACCCGTGACCAGGAAAACCATCTGTTCAAATGGAGAGCTAACAAGTCAAGGCAAACCACAGGTGCATAATACTAGTGTCAGCTGAAATAGACCATGGGTCTTCAGATTAATCACAGTGCCAAGGGACTGCAGGCTTTTGAGTCAAACTGCCAGCTGATAATTGCACAGTAAAAGCTTGCTGGAGCAGAGTCATTAAGAAGCTTCCATGGCAACATCCATGAAAGAGGACGTTCACCTAAAACCCAATGTGCCTCTGAGAAGCACTTCCAGGGGCAGTGGGACTGATCTTGCCAGTGGGGTCGGTATGAATAGCAGGGATAACGATGAACTCTGAAGATCCTTGGTTATTTTGTTGCCATAGAGACACAAAAGAAGAGAAAATCTAATTATAAGAACAGCTTATCTGCTTTTCCTCCCCAAGATACTTAGAGAAACCCAGGAGTGTAACTCTTTGTGGTAGCCTTGGGCTCAATAATTTTTTTTCTTTTTTTTTTTCCAGAGGCAACAAAGGTATAAGAGCAGAGGCCTCTGTTTGACCCTGTCTGCTTTCAAATGGTTCATTCTTGTATTGTCCAGAGTAGATAAAAAATTTAGGGTGTTGCCTCTCCTGTAGAAGAATTGCTTTTTTTGCTTTTTTTCATCCTGTCTAGTTCTTAAAAACTGCTCCTGTGTCTTTGGTATTTCATGAAGTCATGGAATCACAGAGTTGTCAGAGTTGGAAGGGACTTCTAGAGGTCATCTAGTCCAACTCCCCCACTAAAGCAGGATCCCCTTAGAGCACATTACTCAGGACTGCATCCAGGCAGATCTTGAATATCTCCAGAGAAGGAGACTTCACCTCCCTGAGCAGCCTCTTCTAATGCTCTGGTAGCTTCTCTGTAAATAAAAAACTTCCTGTGTTCCAGTTTGTGCCGGTTGCTCCTCATCCTGTCACTGGGAACTAGTGAAAAGAGTCTGGCTCCATTCTCCCTGCACCCACACTTTAGATACTTACAGGCATTAATAAGGTCTTCCCAGGCTAAAGAGTCCCAGCTCTCTCAGTCTTTCCTCATAAGGGAGGTGCTCCAATCCCCCAATCACCTTTGTTGCCCTCTGCTGCACTCTAGTAGTTCCCTATCTCTCGAACTGGGGAGCCCAGAACTGGATGCAGTATTCCAAGATGTGGCCTCATCTGGGCAGAGAAGAAGGGGAGAATGACCCCCCTTATTTACAGGCCACACTCTTCCCTATGCACCCCAGGATGCCACTGCCCTTCTTGGTGGCAAGGGCACATTGCTGGCTCATGGATAATTTACTATCTACCAAGACTCCCAGATCCTTCTCCTCAGAACTGCTTTCCAGCAGGTGCTCCTATTGGTGTATAATGGAGGGAAAGTTACTGACAAGAGGTGTCCTGCGTTGATCTGAAAAACTTTAAGAAGAGCACTTCATCATGATCCTTTGCTCTCAGTAGACCTGTCTATAGAACCCAGACCTTTGTTTCCTTGGAAGCAGGATTCATCCCTGCAATCATCTAAGATGATCTCCGAAACTCTACGTTGTCATTTCTGAAGCAATACAGTATGGGCCACTGCCATGCAGCACTAGAAATATACACAGATCTTGCAGTGTTGCAATATATATTTTAACCTTGTTATACTCAGCTGACTATTCCAGAACAGTACAATATAATTTATCTTGAAGTTTTTCTTTATGACTTTCAGCTTCTTCCATACAAATTTTAATATCAAAATTCATAAATCTGTCCTGCTAGAGGACCCATAATTGTGTCTGTATTATATTGCTGCCTGCTAACACGATTTAAAATAATCTGAATAGTTTTTGAGACTTCCCTAACTCAATCAACTTAAGAGGTGGATTAAGCATTCTACAAGTATCATGTGGCTTCAAACTATACAACATCCCATAAACACTTGGAAAAATAAAAGGTAAATTTAATATCTACAGACAGAACCTCAGATGTGAGTGGCTGAAATAAGACGCTCAGATTCATACCTAAGAATTCAGTGAGATGATTTTCTAATTTCTGTTGAAATATTTAATTTTTATTAGTAGAATTTACAGGTTAAATGGTTGTTGACAATTTAAGTGTGAATATTCTGGATGAAACCGAACACATTACTGATGGAATCCAGTAAGGACAGGCATGCTTGGACAGCATGTGGGAAACGGAGACATTTATTTTATCTAGTTTGGAGCAAGGAGGTGAACCTTGGTTTTCTACATGTGTCACAAGAATTTTGGCTACTAGACTAGAGAGCAATTTGTCCTTCTCTAAATATTTGTTTATCTACAATGGACAGGCTCCAAGAGGAAAGGCTAAAGAGTTGTTTCTGTAACCCCAACCACCAACCATTTGCCATCCTCAGCTGCTGGAGCTCCTTCTCCCTCTCAGTCTCCCTGCATGTGTATATATGTGTCCATCTTCCATCGTCAGCAGTAATAAAGTGCCATTGAAGTGATAGTTTCTACAAAAATTATGTTCAAGAATACGTTATTTACAGATCTTGAGCTTTTCTGGCTTGAGGAAAACCTGCTATAGAGGACTGTCTTTGCCAGCTAACCACAGGATGGGGCTTTGAGCAACCTGGTCCAGTGGGAAGTGTCCCTACCTATGCAGGGGGCTTGGAACTGGATGATCTTTAAGGTGTCTTCCAACACAAACCATTCTATGACTCTGTGATGATTATTTGTTTGTTGTGCAAAATTACCTAGACCTACTGGATGGCACACCTATAAAAAAGCATTTACATTCTGGCTATGTGTAAGTAAACTTTAGGAGTAACACTGGTTTTAGTTAATATGCAGATCTTAGAAACGGCATATCTTCATAAGAAGCCTGTTGCTGGGCCCAGTCCCTCTAAGGTGTACATTTCTTAGGAAAGTTTCTGTCTCTAGGATGCAAATGAGCCAAAGGGTTACATATTGTCAGGAACATTACAGGCTGTATGCATGTCTCCTGTTTTCTAAGGCTAATCAGTGAGTTGTTACTGTCATATGAAATAAGCACTTAGGTGCATGTTTAATACCTTGTCCCTCAACAGCCTGTGTGAACAAAACATTGTTCCATCTTTAACAGATGGCCACATAAGATGCCTGCCTGGACAACTGTCCCTGCTCCTAGAAGGCAGTCTCTGACACTTTGTATGACAGAACAAGTCAGAAGTCACAGGCAGTAAGGACATTTTGAAGTCTTCACTTAAAGCATGCTATTGAACTAAACTAAATTAACTATTGAGCTAAAATAAAACCACTGGGCAATACAATACTTTCTGTTTCTAAGGTTTCAAATGTTTCCTTTGAAAAAAATATTATGTAAATGCAAAAACCTTTGCATTTACTTTGCATAAAAAAATTTAAAATCCTTCAGCATGTAAAGCAATTAGCAACCTAAAGCAATTAGTAATCTCCTTTTACCACAATTGAAAAATACTTTGGAAAATTAGCTGGAACAGGATTCTAATTTATTCAAATAAATTGGAAGAGCCTTGGTTCCATTTACTTTATGAATATGCTGATAATTTGCAATAATAGGCAGTTATGCTAACAGTAAAAAGAGGTGAAATCAGAAAAAAGGTGAAGACAATCCAGTCACGTAGTGTGCACTTCAGTGTGATGTCTAAGCCTTTGATGATTTCCTTTGTCCCCTTGCCAAAGTCTTAATTTACATTGGCTGTTTCTTGTTGGTGTCACTTGCTCGCACTAATGATACCTCGTCAACACCTTCTCCTGCTTGGGTTGCTCGTGTAATTTTCTCCGTTGTGCTGCTAATGAGAATTCTCTTCTCCTTCCTCTCCTCCTTGTGGTTTAGAAATTAAAGTTTTAGCCTGGTATTTTTACTCCGTGAGCAGTATTACTGAAATTTGTGGCACCACACGGAGCAGGCAATGGCAACGAAGTTGGGCTTTATTATGATACATGAGCCACAGTTTCCTTCGAAGTGAAGCAGGAGCCTCCCAGTTTGACACCCAACTCAGGCAATTGAAAGCGATCGATAAATTGATCGCAGACTCATTTTCTTCTGGCATCACTTATTTAAACAAGAGTCTCCCAAAGCTCCCTCCTGGATGTTGTCAAACACTGGCGGGCGTTTCCAGGCTCATTTTCGCACTTAGTAACCTACGATTTAGGACCCGCTGCCCCGAGTCGGGGCAGCTGCTCCCTCTGCTGTTCCTTCCCAGAACGGCGCTGGGGATGCAGGGGGGAAGGAGGGAACCAGCCTCCCCCCGGGGGTCCTGTCCCTGCCTCGTACAGGGCTTGCGGGGTTTTGTTTGTCTTGTTTATTTATTTATTTGGGGAGGACTCTCTGTGTAGGTCGATAGATTTTAGGCTTCCTCCCGCCCCTTCTCTTCTGTTTGAGTAGTTGCTTTTGCCAGTTCTTAACCTTTTGTTGGGTGGGGCTCAAATCAACCCGAATCATCTCCAATAATTCAGGGGTTGTTTGGTGAGTACGTGTAAACTCTTCACTCTCAGTGCCACTATTAATATACCCTTCACTCCTGCCGTTCCTGTGGTATCGACTGAGCAAGTAACAGGACTCCATTAGTGGGGAAAAGGGAAGGTGGAATGGTTAAGGGAGCTTTAGCTTTCCCCATTCCATCCTGGAATAAGCAGAAGCTGGCTTAACTGGTGCAGGCACAACCCCTATTTCAGAGACCTAAATTCCTCCCCACCCTTTCATTACTGCACAGTTGTGCTCAAGCAAGCAATTATGTATGAGTTAAGGTGCCAAAATCAAGAGGCAGAGAAGGTGGGAGGGGTGAGGTATAGGGGTTCTATATGTACAATTTTATTTTCTCTAGCTGCAGCCACACCATTTGTTTTCAGTCTTATTCTTACTTCTACTGGGCATCAGGAAAACCTAGCAAATCATTCTAAATCTGAAGCAAAGAAGATTAAGACTTGGGTATCATTGGTATGTATGTTTTTACCTCCTGAAAATGAATATTTTTTTTTTTCTTGTCAAAAAGGTAAAAAGAAGGCTTTCCAGTAGCTTTATCTCTTGGGGAAGAAGTCAGTTCTTATTCCACACAATCTACTGGGGTGATCCCAGAAAGAAATGACCAGGCTAATCTTTTATTCGTTCCTGTAAAACTTATCAATGGCATCAACAGCATCTCAAAGCTGGGTGAAAATTCAGGTGGTATTAGCTGATCCCCGTTCCCTCCTGGCAGCAGTGTACCAGCTACAGGCAGAACTGCATGTCCACATGCTAGGAAGACAGCTTGCTGTGAAAGATGATTAATTGATAGTGCTCCACAGGAAAAGTAATTGTAAATAATAGTTAGGGATATTTTATTTTGCTTGGTTTTGTTTCATTTTTTACTTTAAAAAATGATCCATATCAGATGATCTGGTCTGTAGGCCAGATATCTGTAGCTGCTCTACAGATATCTGAGGAATACTACAATTTTATCTCTTAAAGGGAGACTTAAAATTGTTCTTCAGCTCATGTTCAGGCCCTCTCAGTGTCCTTCTGTGTCCTCTGAGAGTTACAGCTGCAGTCTGCTCCAGAAAAGGCGGAAGGTATAAAACTTTCATCTGAGGACTTTAATGACATGAAACAAAATGCAGAAAGGTGGAAAAGCAGTGACCTGCTTAGACAACTCTGCCCCTGCTCCAAGGCACTGGCCTTTGTGTCACAGCCAGCTGGGGAGTGGCAGTGACAGCAGAGCAGAGCAGATGGCCTCCTGTTATGACATACTGAACTGCTTAATCCCAGCCACCCACCTCCTCACTGCCAGTTAGCTCCTCTCTGTAGGACACCCCTCCTTTTTAGTCCTAGAGTCGGAAACTTTCCAGCACCTGCCCAGTAGCTCCCTGCAGTTGGCAGTTCTCAGTCTACCTTCCTAAGGACTGTCCTGTAGAAGATGGACATATCTTGGGACTGGTCACAAAGGCTTATTCCGATGCTCAGGGTCTCATTGGGTTGATTTCTAAGGTAGCAGTGGAGATCTGTACTAGTAATTTGTGTTAAAATACAATGTGAATTTCTGCCATCTACAAGTAAACAACAAAGCACAAGTCTTATATTGAATATTTACAGTCTGCTATGACCAAAATATGTGTGTAAAAATGGGTGAGGAAGCAGTAGTACATATACTTTCCTGCCTCTCTGTTCCCCCTTCCTCTCCCCTGATGCTCTTTGAAGAGGACAGAATATACCATTTCCTGAGAGTTGTGTTCACACAGAGAGCTAGCATTTCTGGATGCAGACAAGCAGGAGAACTTTTGTTTCCCTGGCAACTGGAGCCACCAGAAAGTGTTTCCAGCCTCTCCTCCCTTTATTCAGGTTCACTATTTTTGTAGTCTTTGGTCAATAAGGTAGTAAAACCAATTATGAACTAAAAAAAGCTTCTTGTTAGCCCTGCTCTACTTAACTCATCTGATCTTCCTCCCAACCTCAATAGAATAAAAGGTGACCTCTCAAAATGATCCCGCACCAAAGGATCCAGAGTTAAAATTCATGGTTGAGCTTCAAGGTCTGCCCTATCCTGCACGTTTAGCTTAAACCTACAAAGTGTCATGGTCTTCTGGGAAACAATGCTGACAGCTAAGAAGCTTTCACTTAAAACCTGCATGTGCTGGAGAGACAGAGCCGAGTCTCCTCCACGACACAGTAAGCGGGTGCTGCACCGAGTCGTGCTGGTGATTCAGTGCAGCTTATTCTTACCTCTGAGTCAGGGCTGAATTAATGTCCCGGCACATTGTTAAGGTTTTGAAGCAGTGTGCTGATGGGAGCAGCTTTTGGTAATAAAGAAGACAACACTGAAGCCCTTCCCACCTGTTACTGCATACCACCTCCCCCCTCCATTCCTTATTCATTCAAATAAATTCACTAGGATTGCAGAAGAGAACACTTTACAGATAGAAAATTAGCAATTCATGGTTGTCCTTCCACTTAAATGTAGCAATATTGTGTCGCTGATCTGTGAATAAGGCAGAGATTCTAAGGAGGAAAAACAGTTTGTGTAAACACACATGTATAATAGTACCCAGGTACTGGACAACCGCCTGTGGTATTTCCTCACTTTTGAGGGCAGGAATTCATAGCTTAAACAATGTTCCCTAAATACAGAATTTGGTCTATAGTTTTGGTTTTTTTTAATGAAAAGAAGACCAGAAGATTTCTGTTGTGTCTCCCAAAGTCTAGTGACTCTTCAGTGCTATAGTAAGAAAATCTGGGAGCACTTGAGCCACAGGTTTGTAATGACAGTGCTGGAAGAATGTTGTAGCTGAGTGGTGAGACTGTGCATTTGTGCTGTCTTCCCTGGATCTTTCCTTGCTTTCCTTTGAAAGAACAGGGCCTTTTTTCTAATGTGATTCCTCTGAGGGCATAGAGACACTCTCTTCCCTCGACTTCAGGAGACTCCTGCTCTTTTCTGCAGTGTTATTGGGAAGGACAAAGAAGCAACGAGTAGTTTTGTGTTGAAGGGGAGACTTTCTACAATGGAGTGACTGCATCAGTGGACAAGGGAAGACCTACAAATGTCATCTATCTGGATTTTGCAAGGCCTTTGACACCGTCCACCGTAACATCCTTCTCTCTAAGTTGGAGGGATATGGGTGGACTATTCAGTGGAGAAGGAATTGGCTGAATGGTCACATTCAGAAGGTAGTGGTCAATGGCTCAATGTCCAGATGGAAAATGGTGACAAGTGATGTCCCTCAGGGGTCAGTGCTGGGTCCAGTGTTGTTTAATGTCTTCATTAATGATACACAGTGGCACTGAGAGCACCCTCAGCAAGTTTGCTTATGACATGAAGCTGGGTGGTACAATCAATACACCAGAAAGGTGGGATGCCATCCAGAGGGACCTGGACGAGTTAGAGAAATGGGCCCAGGGGAAACTCATGGGATTCAACAAGGTCAAGTGCAGGGTCCTGCACCTGAGCCAAGGTAACCAGAGATTTTAATACAGGCTAGAGAACAGCCCTGTGGAAAAAGACCTGGGGATATTAGTGGATCAAAAGCTGGACACGAGCCACCATCCCGGGCTGCATCAAAAGAAGTGTGGCCAGCAGATCAAGAGAAGTGATTCTGTACCTCTACTGTAGCCTGGTGAGACCTCACCTGGAGTACTGTGTCCAGCTCTGGAGCCCCCAACACAAGAAGGATGTGGACCTGTTGGAGAGTGTCCAGAGGAAGGCAGCAAAAAGGCATCAAAGGGCTGGAGTGTCTCTACTCTGAAGACAGGCTGAGGGAGTTGGGGTTGTTCAGCCAGAAGAAGAGAAGACTCTGGGGGGACCTTATAGCAACCGTCCAGTACCTGAAAGGGGCCTATAAGAGAGCTGGGAAGACATGTTCAGAAGGGCATGTAATGATAGGAAAAGGGGTAATGTTTTCAAGCTAGAGAAGGGTAGGTTTAGGTTGGGCATTAGCAAAAAGTTCTTCACTATGAGGGTGGTGGATCACTGGAACAGGTTGCCTAGAGGGGTGGCAGAGGGCCCCATCCCTGGAGAAATTCAAGGTCAGGCTTGATGGGGTTCTGAGAAATCTCTTCTAGTTGGAGCTCTACCTGCTTATTGTAGGGGGGTTGGACTAGATAACATTTAGAGATCCCTTCCAACACAAGACATTCTGTGATTCTAAGATGGTGATGGAGTGTGGTTCAGCCTCTGCCCTTCTTTTTTCTGTTGATATCATTGCAGGTGTTTCCAGTACCTGTGGTGAGACCACCTAGTGCTGATAATCCAGATACTAAAGTTTTCATCAAGAAAGCAAGCACAAGAAAGGAAAAGATTTTGAACAGTTCATGTAAATTTGTCTTGACTTTCAGAATAAAAGGCATTTCTTTATCCAAGTGCATTGCTTTTGCTGGATTGCAACATCCTGCAGCTACCAGGAGTCAGAGTTGAACCTTTGAGGATGCAGACTACACACAGACAGAATGCACCATACAGCTTAAATGTTGTCACTGGCTCACCCTGTAATTGGCAGTGTTGTGGTTGGATGCCATCTCATTCCAGTCCCAACGGGAACTCCATTAAGGGTCAGTGACTGTAGCTGTGAACGTATCTTTTTGTGTGTGTGTGCTAGCTCTAACATCACTGGAGAATTTCAGCACAGAATATAACTAGAAAAAGTGGAGCTTGCTGTCCAGCCACTGATGCTTGAAAAACTTTTGAGTCTGCTTTTAGTCTTACTGAGTGTTTTACATAATCTGTGCTTTAGACTTATGCAGTGCAATAATAGACTTCCCCATATAAGTTTCTGATCCACCTGTAGCAATTGCAGAGTGGCAAACTATTGATCCTTGCTCCCACATTTCAGCCTAACCCATAGAATCCATTTTATTGATTATTTTGCAGTTGTATACGCTCAAATTCAAGGTGCTTATCTAAACAAAATGGTTGCTCATAAAAGATGAATTATCAATAAATGCTAAAATATTGCTGTCTTCTAGCCCTCCTGTATATTGGATTGTGTGTGGAGAAGTTCAAGGAAAATATTAACAAGAAGTTGAAAATTGCCAAGGAAAGCTATATATGAAATTAAGTATCTATATAGCAATTCCCTTCAGCACATTTGTAGAAGCCCATGGAATGCGAAGAATAAAAAAGCAGAGGGTTTATTTTATGTTAGGACCTACATTTATCTTCCAATAAATTATTATTGTCCCAGGTTTGGGAGAGTTTTTATCATGTATTTGCTGTTTTGCAATTTCTAACTCTTAATTAAGAGTGAAACTTTTAGAGCACTCTGCACAAATGATAGTGAGTAGATTCTGATGTTCTGGAGGAAGCAGTGACTGGAGTCAAACTGTCACCACGTTGACACAAGGGGTTTCTGTACCTTTTAAACTTCAATATGACTCTTGACTCTACAGCTGACATGATTTCTCTTCTTGATTATAGGTTTTAAAAAAATGTTTTAGAAATTAGCATTATCACAGGCACTCAAGAGGAACACGAGAGGATATCCTGAACACAGACTCGTGTATTCCCAACTCCTGCTTGATAAAGCATATTAGGGATAAGCTCTGAGGAGCATGATTTCTGCACATACCATCTCTTCATCCCTGGCTGCAGCTGGAGCCTGTGGAGAGCAGAGCTCCAGCTGTGCTACAGGGAATTCTTGGCTTCTCACACAGTGTGGGACAGCTTGAATAAATTAAGGACAGTAATCTGGGTGCCTTTCTCTGCTTTGGTAGCCAGCTTCTGACTTTCCTCCAGGTTGCAGTTATAAAGGACGAGAGGCACAACCAGCCAGTGAGAAGTGTTTTGGATGCACAACTGTGAAGCTGAGGCATGAAAGAACTGATGGACAAGGCAAGGCATCTAAACTGAAAATTCTTGTTTTATTCAGCAGCTTCTATTCTGTAAAATCATGTGGGATTCAATAAAGTAGAGAGGATCATTGCTGGAGGCCTAGGAGTTTGGGAGGAATGAGGAAAGGCAACTTGTAAAAGTGTATAAAAAAAATAAGCATTCATTCATTGCAGGACTTATTTTTTTTTTGCTTTTCTTTTAATTTATCTGCCTCTCAGGGTTTAGACAGAAGTCATGTGAGCTGCTGAGCTGCAGGGACAGAGACAGAGGAGAACGTGTGCATCAGTGCAGAGTGCTGCTGGAGCCCTGGCAGAGCGAGAGGGAGGCAGAGGGAGCCTGAGAGGAAAAAGGCGAAGTGGCGGGAGCTGGAACAGCAGCAACTGCTTTTACCAACTCGCAGCTCATGCCCGGGAATCGGCTCCGCTGCCAACACACCTTTCCAAAGGTGCAGATGCCTCAGGTTCAAAAGTCCTAGAATTCTGGTCGCTGGCACTTCCAGGAGCCAAGTGGAACTGCTTTGTTTCTTTCTTTTCTTGTGAAGA
>NW_009970725.1:1084607-1113146 GCF_000747805.2 Chaetura pelagica
AAGAGCGTCTCTTTGAGGGATCGACACCTTTTCCCAGACTGAAAGAGGTATTTTGTGTCATTAATGTGTCTTTTCTTTGAAAGCAGGTATGTGATCGGGAAAAAAACAACCTGGGGCAGGATATTAAAGCAGATGTGCAGAGAGGTGGTGGGTTTCTTTCTCTCCCACCCTTTATAGCAGAGCTTAGACAGGAAGGAACCCTTGTCATTAGAATACTGTTTGACTTAACATATGGACAATGGGAGAGACAGGGTTAAAGTGTGGGGGTGGACCTGAGCTGTTTCCCATCTGATTTGTTTCTTTGTGCAATCTCTGAGGGTAGAGGAAAACTTCCCTTGTGCACCTGGAGAAGCACCACTTACCCATTAGAGAGCGAGATGTAAAACTTGTAATTGTTTAACATGAATGTGGTTTGCTTAAATCTCTGCTTGGCAAATTACACTTCTCCTCACAGCAGAGCTCCCCTTAACATGTACAAATGTTAGAGGTCTTAACATCTAGTGGCTGTGATAGCACTTCTGTTTCTCTCTCTTCCCTCTTTCCAGCGTACTCACCTCCTGCCGTCTTCACCCTCCTCCCAGCCTCCCTCCTCCCAGTGGGGGCTGTGCCCCTATGGATGCCCCGGTACAGATTTTCCGGGAGGAGCCGGACTCCACTTGCCCCCCAGGGTCCTGTCATCCCCCCAGCACCAGCAGCAGCTGGGTCCTGGGCTGGGTGGACTATGACAGCAATGCCACTGGGGCCTTTGGGGACACCCAGCACAACCACACCAGCATCTCCCCTGCCATCCCCATCATCATCACTGCTGTCTACTCAGTGGTCTTCGTTGTTGGCTTGGTGGGAAACTCGCTGGTCATGTTTGTCATCATAAGGTAAGGGTCTTTAGAATACCTGTTGTTACAAGTGGCCATCCCTAAATTTGGCAGGGAGGGAGGGGGTAGTTTGTGGAAGCTCTCTGGAAATACTCAAACGAGGAGCTAGAAATAATAACTGGGATGAGCCAAACCTTTTCAGTCCCAGAGGTTTGCCTGGAAGCACAGTTAGAAAGGAGAAGCTGGTTAAAAGTGATAAATCCTGCAGCCTGCAGGTAGGGCTCTTTGTGCCCAGGAGCTGTGTTCATCGGGTGCCATCTAGGGATGAGAGGCTGCTTGCATCCCAGGGAAAGCTCATGTGGAAGAAAGAAAACTTCTGCAGGGCAGCTCTTTTCCTCTGTGAGAAGTTCCCAAGGAACAGCTTATGTGTCTAGTCTTGTGGACACCGATATATTGCTGCCTTGTCACCTAGTGGCTCATTTAACAAGGTGGGGAAGAAGGGAAATGATAAAAATACTTGGAACTGTTGTTTCTGGCTTGTAGAGGCTTGTAGAAAGCAAAGTAGACACTGAGAGACGTCTACCTTTCCTAATGTTTTTCAGGAACAGAAGAAAACTGTATATCTGTGTTAGTATTTCATATTAACTATTGATGAAATGGACCAATACTTACACTTGTGTATTAGTGTGTATTTTAGCTTGCAATATATTTTATCTTTCTTTTTGTCCTTTCTTTGCTGCAAGTTGTAAAAATGTCTGGACAGTGCAGACTGACAGGGCCATAATGAGCAACCAAAGAGACTGAAAGCATGCAGCTTTTTGAACTCCTGCTTCACAGTCCATTTGGATCCTGCAAAAAATTCTGAAAAAAATATAATTGTGAAACATTCACTGCTCAAATTGAATCAGCATGTACACAGAAAAAAATGGGAGATATCAGAAGCGAACTTGTTAGTAAAGTGTGCATGGTAAAGGGTCAAGCAATTGCAGAATGATGAAATAACTGTCAGACTTGACATAGGGAGAAATTAACTAGAAGCAGTGAAGTTGTTTGTGAGGTACTTTATAAAAGATGAGTTATAACCAGGTGAATACTATTGAAAAATGTAATTATATCCCTTTTAATAGCAAGTGTAAGAAATAAAGATACCTATGGTCGATGTGGGGAAACCGGTTTGCTCCAGTTTTGTGATGCTGTAATTTTTATACCTCTCCATGCCTCTTTGCCCTTCATTCAGAGTAGATCTTTAATTTCTTTTTGCATTTGCCTTGCCAGCAGAGAACTTCCATACCTGACACACACAGAGCTGCAAAGGCAGAGATTTTCTAAGCCATCAGTCAGTAAAATTATGTTTGATTAACTGGCCTGGGCAGTGGAAATAAATTACAACTTAGAACCTAAATTTAGCCTATCAGGATGATACCAGTGCATATGTATTTCCTTTTTTAATCTCCTGCTGTTACCTTACAAGATTATTTTTGTGAGGGTCTAGCTAGCTATGGCTCACTCTCCTACCCATTCCTATATTAGTTTTCTGCTTCAGCTTGCTCTTGGTCCATCTCTTGATTACATGATCAAAAAAATATGTATGACAAAACACCTGTGGTTAGATTGTTGGGGTTTTTTTTCATTATCCACCTCTCCAAGATTTTCTCTGTGGCAAATCACTTGCTGAAGTGTATGCATATACAAACCTGCAGTTTCAAACTTCTCTTATGATTTTTAAATATTCCAGGTGTTCATACAAGAAGTGTGTTTTCATAATTTTTGTCTTAACCTCTTATTTCCCTCTCTCTTTCCTTCACATACCCTCTCTTCATGATTGCATCTCAAGATGGACTTGTAGCCTGCAGTGCTGTCCTATTGTGTGGAAAGTCAAGGTCTATGGGATATTTATGACAGAAGGTGGCAAGAGAGAGGAGGATCATGTTCCCCAGCCATATCCCATTGCCTCTTGTCCAGCTGCCACAACTCTAAGGGAGGATGTGGATAGATTGTGGCTGTTCTTTACCTTCCAGCTGAGCACGTGGTTTGTGTGAGGCCTGTCGTTACCAGTTCTCATCTTTCTGTGTTCCTCTCCTCTTCTTATTCCCCTCTAGACTCAGAGGCAATGCAGGCCCAGATCCTCTTCTCTTTGCTCTTTTAAGCAACACCTGATATGGCTAGAGTAGTTCAGTTAGAAGGCATCTACAATGATCACCTAGTCTAATTGCCTAACCATGTCAGGCCTGACACTGATTCATCTTCTGGGTGACACAAACAAGATCCTTCATGGTCTGTGACTTTCAGTGAAACACTGTCAGTGCTGTGGTAGATTCAGATGTCGGTTAGTCTTGGGATGCCTCAGAAATAGGCTCAAATCCATCCATAGGCAGTCCTTGGCCTACTCCTTGCATTAATACTCCCACAGAGGCAGTTTTGCTACTTCGGCACAAGGGCTGCTGAAGAAGCTGATGGAGACCCCTGAGTTAGCATCTCAGTATCTTGAGTGAAGCGCTGGGTGTCCAAAATCTTCTTCAGGTGTGGTAGAGTATGTTTCTGCTGAAAGGGAAAACCTTCTCAGAGTTCCGTCAGATGGAAAAGTAACAGGAGAATGGCACTCTGATGAC
This sequence comes from Chaetura pelagica, assembly GCF_000747805.2. Lineage (NCBI taxonomy): Eukaryota > Metazoa > Chordata > Aves > Apodiformes > Apodidae > Chaetura > Chaetura pelagica. The sequence continues at coordinate 1,088,029 of NW_009970725.1, forward strand.
ATGTACAGGCTCCTGAAAGAAAATCAGCTTGGTACAGCTCCTGTAAATAGAGATTTGTGTTGAAGGCACAGTGGGAATGGTACTTCAGTATGGTGGTTCCAGCATGGCCTGACAAAATATGTCTCAGGAGACCTGTATTCCTCTTTTGCTTTTATTAGCAGCCTTTAACGCTCTGTCCTGTCTTGAGAAAGTCACTTCATGGCCCTGTGACTTGTTTTCCTCATGTGTAAAATGGAAATACTGGTATTCGGTGTCTCTAAACATACAGCTACTGTTAGATTTAAAAGCCAAAGCTTAAGCACTCATAAATCTAACAGAGCAAGGCAAGGGCTGTTGTGTATACCCCAGACTCCTCAGGCTCATCAAGAATGGTTATTTTTAATGTGCAGAAAGAGCTCTGGGTTGTGCACACAGTGCATCCTGCACTCTTTGTATACCTGTTGTGGTTGGCTCTCCTGGTGTGGCTGGTTTTGTAGAAACTCTCCTTGTGTTCAGGTCAGCTGTGAGGCATGTGGACCCAGCCCCAGGTGGGCTGCAAGCAGGTCAGTAGCTGGCTGGGTGGGCTGTCTGTGCTTCTCACCTGGTGAGCCATGACACACGGGGATGTAGGGAAATACCAGTACTGCGTGGGAAGCACAGTCCTCCCTCCCCCTGTGGAGGAGAAGAGGAAGCATTAAATGGGTTTGTAGAAACCAGGTGAAGTTATCTAACCTCACCTGAGTAAAGTTACAAAGCTATGTGTTTCTTGGGATGTCGAGAATGTATCTCAACCCCAAACCTTTTCTTTTGAGATTAGCTTTACCTCTGCAGTCTTATAAGGTATTTCTGCAGGTGAAATAGTTGGCTGAAGTTGATAAATTAGATGGCTTGTCCTTGGAAGCAAAAAGTCTTCTTCCTCTCTTCCTCCTCCCTCATTATTTCTCTAAAATTTGGTGCTGACTTTAAAGAAAATGATGCTTTTTTTGTGACAGCTGGAGGGGAAGAAAAGTCCCCTGATTAAAGTTACAACTTTAACTATGAATTTGCTCTTATCAAAACCAAAAACTCACTCTGGTAAAAACTCTGGGAGATGCTGTCTTTTACCCAATCCAGATTCCCTTTCTCTAGGTGTCTTACCCCCATTGTTCCTGAATTCATTTTCTGAGAGCAGCTCCTACCATCAGGATCTTAAATAGCCAATCTCATGTTTCTCTTAAAATTATCTTTCAAGCTTCCAGTGAACTGAATAATTTTCTACATTCAAAACCAGCTTTAACAAGAGGCTGTGTCATAGATATGTAAATTTATTCCTAAGGGAAAAGAGAAAGCTTGTATTCCTCTCCTCAGTCTAAGGTTGTATTGTTTTTAAATCTTCTCCACCATTCATTCTAAATGAGATTGAAAATATATAATTTAAAAAGTATTAAAAGTAAAAATTATTCCATATATTTGTTTAAATCAATATTAGATTGTGGTAACATCAAAAGGTTACTTGTTAATTTGCTTTGAATAATTGTTCCAATTGGATGAAATCTTATTTGGAAAGAATATTGTTCTGAAATGAAAAATGAAGCTCTGGAAGCGTCGACCTAACTGGACTGCCTGTTCCCTATTACTTGCAGTTGTTATGATTTCATTCTTTCATGAAATGATGGGTTTGGCTGCTAAAAGCAAAGGCCTAGCTGTAGGCCAGCCTAAACTTCATGAAGTTTATGGCTTTTTCTCTTTTTCACTTGATTAAGCATCCCATAGTTGGGTATTATCAAATGGATTTATAATAATTCATCACAGGACCTCAAAGAGCATCTGGTCTCACCTGACTGAAAGCTAAAATAGTTTTGCTGGGTTCTACAGGATCTGGCCAAATGTGGCACCATTTTAATCACAGCTTTGAAGACTGGTACTTACCAACAGCTTTTACATATGGCAGGAAGACTAGCCTAGCAGGAAACATGGAAGAGGTCAGGTTTATGAAACAAGACAGGTGGTTTGACCAACACAGTCATTTAAACAGAATTTGAATGTTTCTAGTTAATTCAATACCCTGCTAGACAATGACTGAGATCTGAGGGGCTTTTAAGCAGATGAGAAACTCAACATGAGCTCTCTCAATATGATGCTGTGATAAGAAGAGCAGATACTGAAAAGGCAGATAGAGCAGAGGGAAGGATTGGGAGGAATATTTACTAGAGATAATATTAGAGAGTGGCTATAGCTTCTAGTGAGTAATCTGTTTGGATTCTGAAAAGTAATTTGGTATCCATCCAGACACTTCCACTGGGCTAGCAGCCAGGTAGTCATTTATTTGAGAGAAAGGCTTAACTGGAATCGATGTCTAGAAGTACGACAAATTGCAGAGAGCCCTTTTGAACTGGAAGAACGTGAAAACTTACTAGAACTTTTCAGTTTAGCTGCTGGCAAGGCAGAAGGCTTGAGGTAGCTTGTCTGTTCTCAGCCAGGAGAGTGATGGGGAAGCTCATGCTCCTGCCAAAAACGTGGTGTGGGAGCACACGGGGGACGGTGTTGGGGGTGGGGATGGGGGCAGGCTGGCTGGACCCTTCTGGTGAAGGGGAACACAGTGAAGGGAGTGGTCACAAGTGGTGTTCCACAAGGCTCAGTGCTGGGGCAGCTCCTGTTTTAACATCTTTATTGATGATTTGGATGAGGAGGTAGAGTGCACCCTCAGTAAGTTTGGAGTGACAATTTGGGTGGGAGTGTTGATCTGCTTGAGGGTAGGGGGGCTCTGCAGAGGGATCTGGACAGGCTTGATTGATGGGCCAAGGCCAATTGTATGAGTTTCAATAAGGCCAAATGTTGGTTCCTGCATTTGGGCCACAACAACCCCTGGCAACACTACAGGCCTGGGGAGGAGTGGCTGGAGAAAAGGGCAGTATGAATGTTGTCTACAGACAGGCATGAGTGCACCAATAGAATTAGCTGTGAGGAAAAGGTGTGTACAGACGGAATGAGGGCACGGAAAGAGGAGTGTCTGACCATGCTGGCATTCTGCAAAGTGCGAAAAGGATATAAATATCTAAAGGTGCATAGCATTTCCATGGTTTTATTGGGAAGTTTGCCTGCTACCCTGTGTATCATCTTTGTAATATTTATTTCTCTTGAAGCCAGAGGGTTCATCTCTCATTAGATTCACCTTCTAGTCCCTAGAGAAGAGAAAATTAATTCTCGGCACTTCGCTATTTCCAGTTTTGAGACTTTATTTACAATGAAACCTGTTTTCTCTGCATGAGTATGGGAGCCTAACATGATTTTCTTCAGACCATGAGTTCCACTAGTACACAGCAAGAACATGTGCAGACCTATTCTGTTTTCTCTGGTCTTCACACCAATATTCCTGTGCAATATGCGGTGCTCTGCCTGGCTGCTCTTCTCTGCTCCAAAAGTCAGTGCAATTTAGCAGTGCATTAAGAGTTCCTAAACTTAGGTACTCTGCACCTAGAAGACAGAGGATATTATATTTGCTGACTGACTATAAAGCTAAATCCACTTTCCACTGCACCGTAGGTAGCTTAGCCGCTGTGGTTACCACAAGGCAACTGGAAAAGGCCTCCTTGAATAGTGATAGGTGGCAACCTGTGGTAACATGGTTTGGACAAGCAATTCAATGCTTATTAAGACTTCACCCTCAGAAAAGTTGTTTTACCATTCTGCTCGCTGACAGACAGTGGCAGGGCTTTCTGTTAGACAAGTGCTTCAGAATGACTCACTTGCTCAAGTGTGGAGGACAAGAGCAATATTTTCATTGTGGAAGATGTCAGCTGTGCTTTTCCCCTTTTCCAGTTAGCTGTGTCTTAAAATTTCCTGCATTTCACTTGTATAATCTCCTTTGGAAAAGTGTGTGTTCAATTTGTCTCCACTGTGAACTCTTCTGAGGCAGGTGAGGAAAACAAAAAAAATGGGTAGAGTCCAGATAAAGTCTCCCAGCTGAATACTATGAGGGACTGATAAGTTCTCCCTGAGCTGGGTCCCTGCTGATGTATGCATAAATTGCCTTACTAGATGATTCTATACTTATTATAAAGTGAGGTCCCTTGTCTCCCATTCAACTTTATTACAGGAGTGCTGTCCAGAGATTCAGGTCTCCACATGTCCAAGTATGCATTTGTCCTATAAAACATTCCCAGCAGTGGCATTTAATACTCATCTTTGTGGCAAAATGGATAGTTGGTGTTTTTTTCTGAGAACACAAGTGATACCCCCACTCCAACTCTGTATGTGAGAGTTTGGAATTCTTTCCTTATGTCTTTTCTGCAGAAACATCTAAGGGGAGCAATCATTCACTAACATTTGGCTGTTTCCAGGCAAGTTCTGCGTACATAACTACCTATGGAGATCAAAGCTTTTCCAAATAATAAGAAGTAAAGCAAGACCTTGAGAAATCTTTTACTGAAGCTGCTAACCCTGTCCCCTGGAGCAATGAGATTTGTTCTCTTTGCCAGGCAATCTCTACAGCACAGAAAACACGCTTCCGTCTACCACAAACACATTAGAAACATTTTGCTCTGCTAAGGGGCCTCATGTCCTTAATGAAAAATGCATAAATCTTTTCAAGAGATAAGACCAATAGGACAGGTGGATGTTATCAGAAGCAGAGACTCAGCACTCACCAGCGGAATGTACCTGCAGCAAGTAGATATTCAAAACTCACCTGGATGCAGTCCTGTGTAATGTGCTGTAACAGGTGATCCTATTTAGTGAGGGAGTTGGACTAGAGGGTCTCTAGAGGGCTCTTCTAACTCTGACAGTTCCTTGATTCTGTGATTCTGTATTACGACGGGCTGTGTAACACCCTGGGAACTCCCCATAACATACCCTGTTACTGGAAAACATCTGCAGCACCAGAAAGTTTCTCAACAGAGTCAGCTGCTTGACAAGGTCTAGATTCATCTTACTTGCCAGCAGAGGTAAAAAACCCAGCTATATAGTCTGAGCTAATTTTCTAGGTTTTCTAATAATAATATTAGACATATTTGCTTTGGATAGAGTGTAAATTTTGTAACAATCTGCATTCTCATTATTTCAGTTGAATGCATAATATATATCACAGCACCTTAGCATTTCTCATGGAAATCATGGAAGCACAAATTTCACAGTACTTGTGTTTTCAATATGAAGTGTGTTTATTCAATAAAAGGCTCTTAAACTCACATAAAAATATTAAAAGTCCTTATCATAGAAGGAGGAAAAAAAGTTCACATTTATTAAGTGTGAATTTTCCTTCATTTTTACCAGGATATATGTGGACTTGAATTCTATAATTCAGAAACTGATTACTTAGCTCAAAAGGGAAAGCTTAAAATCACAGAACCATAGAATGGTTAAGGTTGGAAGGGACCTGAAAGATCATAAGGTTCCAACCTCCCTTCTATGAGCAGGGACACCTCACACTAGACCGGGCTACACAAAGCCTCATCCAGCCTGACCTGAAACACCTCCAGGGAGGGGGCATTAGCTTCCATGTCTAATCTAAACCTGCAAGATCTTGTTGGGGCTCAGTTTATGGCTAGTTCAGGAGAGCAATGGAAGTAGAAAATTGTAAGGTTTTTAATGATGACCTCTGACATTCAGGTAGATTATGCTCCCTGAGAGGAGACAAGGTCATTATTTTATGCTTTAAGCCACTTAAAAATAGGCATCTCTAGATGCTTATTAATAAAGATAATTCCAATTTAGGATACTATTTTGTAGGCAACATGTACAATTTTTAGAGGCTCTTAACAATTTTTATATTAAAGGCAGGCAGCCTTTAAATGTGTGCAGTGAAAGTGTTTTCTGAGGTTCCATCCCTTGCTAAATTCTGTCTCTCATTCAAAATGTGGTAATAAAATATTATCCTATGTGAACATGGTAACAGCAGCATATTTATTTTTACATTCTTTAAATTATCTCAGTCTTTGTTTCATATTGGCACAAGCCTTTTATATTGACTTACCAAGATTCAAAGCATAGCTGAGCGATCTTCTTGACATAGGCTGTGTTTAGAATGGATCTTCCTGTTGAGTTTTGGGGTTTTTTTTGGTTGTTGTGTTTTGGTGTTGGTTTTTTTCCTTCCCTGTTCTGATGCAGTATGATATGAGTGTGTCCTGAACATAGCTTTGAGATTTAGAGCTTTCCTGACAGCTTTTCAGATCCTTGATCTCCATATCCTTCATTCGAAGGAACCTAATGGAACTGAGCCTGCATCCTGCTGATAGATGTTTTTTCAATTTGCTTTTAGATGTGCTTCATCTTTCCTTTTCATTCACTGACCCAGGTATCTGCCAAAAATATGTGTGATACACCCCATTGTATTTCATGCTTTTGTACTGGAGAATGTTGTTGTAGTATATTTGTTAGTTTTGCTCCCTTCCTCATTCCTTATTTCATACTGCAGGGAACACTTTAACCTATTACAGCCACATAAAAAAAAATTGACCAGAGCCTCCTTCCCAGCTTTTATTACCTTTGCTAATGTTACTGTGTAATTTAGAACCACACTCCTCTCCTCTGCTTGAGATAATAACTTGAAAGGGTTCCATTAGCAAATTTAGTAATGTATTTGGATTATTCTGAAAGCATATCTACTTTTTAATAGCATGCTTCTTTCTTCTGTTACCACAATTTCATGTATAAGCTTTGGCTGGAGGTGTGATTTCTTCCTATTTACTGTCTTAAAAAGCTGTGCAACGTAAATTCAACTTCAGAAGGAAAAGTACAGCAATGATAAGTCAACCTAGAAATAGAGAAAATTTTTCTAAGGGTCAGTTTAAAGTAAGTCTTAAAAAACTTTCCACTTTCAAGAAGTGGATGTAGCCTAAGTTGTGATAATTTTGTGAATTTTACTTTTGCCATGCAAGTAGACATAATTTAAATCTTTCTAGACACAAGATTTCCCCAGAATTACTTATACAACAGTAATTGATAATTATTTCAATGTTCTTTGAAAGTTATGCCTCAAAGACACTAAGAAAACATTTGTAATTAATTACCAATGTGCCATCTAGAGCTTTATGGGAGAAATAGCACACTGTGGGTTTTTATTTTCCCCATTCTATTTTCATTCCCATATACAGCTTTGATTTAGTTACATTGAAAATTGTCTAAATGCTGATGCTGGAATGACTGTGTATGCCTTACTACCTGTAAATGACAAGACATTCTTCCTGTTGGATCAACAGTAGTGAGGAAAATTCATTTTCTTATGTGTATATGTGTTGCATAGTGGAAAAAAGAAATAAAAATGGTAACTTTACATGTATAACATAAATAGTACCTAAACAAAGAACATGCTTTACGCAGCTTCAAAAATCTGAATTTTGAAGTTACCTAAAATATATAGTTCAATTTTACAGAGTCTTTCCTATTCTGTCATTGAAAGGCTGTGGGGAAAAGGGAAAGGGGCACTAGGAAATGTAGTGTATGTGGTTGCAGTGTCGCACACAAGAAGGGATTTAGTTAACGTTGCAAAGAACAGGAAATGCCAGATACAAAGATTTTCAGATATATCATTTTTTCAAGTCTAATAGAATCCTCCTTATTTTCCACTACTTTTCTGATTTTCTTTAAGGAAAAAAGGTCAAACTAGTTATTCTGTATATGAAAGTAAACTTTCCTTTTTCAAACCCTTGGGGAAGTTTTTAAAGAATTACAGAAATAATGATTCAGAAGAACTATTAGTTACTTCACCTCTGTCTATCACAGGCCAATGCATTTCATTTAAATATGCCTGTATTGAATCTAGTAACTTGAATTTAACTGAAGCCCACACTTTTCAAAGCAGCAGACATTGATTTGGAGACATCAAAAGATGGAAAAAATTACTCCTTTCTTGTGTAATTTGTTCCCAATAATAATCACCTTTGCTGTTAGGTAAAATCCATCACTGTTTCTCATCTGAGTTTGTCTGGCTTTGACTTTTACCTGTTTGTCCTTGTTACGCTTTTCTTTGCAGTCTGAAAGAGCTCTTCAGTACCTGCTGTTCTCCCTCTGTAGAGGTCTTCAGACATTGTAATCAAGTTGCCTCTTAGTGTTGTTTTTGATAAACTGAATGGGCTGAGCTCTTTTAAATTACTTGCAGTAAGAGTTTTCTCCATTCTTTTCACTTATTTTTGTGGAGCTTTTAGTGCACCCTGTCCAACTTTTCATGGTCTTTTTTCTTCTGCCATATGAACAAAACAACAATTCCAAATATCATCAGTGATGTCCATAGCAGTAAAATCACCTTTCTACTACTCCTTCTCAGACGCTTAATGGAAATTAGTTCAGTGTAGCACAGATTTACAATCTGAGTCTTTAGTGAATTTTTGTTCAGTCTTTCAACTGGGGTACAATTAGAGCTGCTTCTTATTTTTTATTATTTTTATTTTATTTTATTTTACCAGAAGGGGTGTTCCTAGTCTGTTAATGTGTCTTTTACTTGTTCTTCCTACCTACATAGTTTCATATTTGTATTGGAACAGTGTCTTATAGTCTATAATGTGACCTAAAGGACAGATGTTTATTCTTCTGTGTAGGCTGAGGTTCTTACCAGCTAGACAAAACAAGTGCTTAATTTTGATGAAATTAAAGGATGCAGAAAAAAATATTGCTATGATCATTTCCACACACAACCCCCCTGCCCCCTCCCACTCCCCGTGTGGTTTCCTCCTTAAGCACTAGACATCTTTTTCATTAGCACAAAAGAGAGGACTGGGAAAAGCTGAAGATAAGAAAGAAGGAGAATTTGGAAGTGATGGAGCAAAGAGGGGAAATGACTAAAATCTGTATTAGCTGGCATTGTTGCAGTGAATTAAAGGAAGATTAAATGTATTTATATCTGTGTTTTTGCCCATAGTAAATAGTTCTAAATGCTAATGCAGATGCTAAGAGACTGAGTCCAACGTGTTTGGTATTATCCCCGGGGTCTTGCATTGGTGTGCACTTCTGTAATGAATTAGAAATGCCAGAAAAACACCCAGCTATGATGAAGCTTGATGGAGAAAATGTTATATATCCGAATGTGCATAATCATATTTTGAAATACTAAAGCCTTACTTTTTTGTTCTTCAGATACACAAAGATGAAGACAGCAACCAACATCTACATTTTCAATCTAGCCATGGCAGATGCACTAGTTACCACGACTATGCCTTTCCAAAGCACTGAGTACCTGATGAACTCGTGGCCCTTTGGTGATGTGCTGTGTAAAATAGTTATTTCCATTGACTATTACAACATGTTTACCAGCATATTCACACTGACCATGATGAGTGTTGATCGATACATTGCTGTGTGTCACCCTGTGAAGGCACTGGACTTCCGTACACCTCTCAAAGCGAAGATAATCAACATCTGTATTTGGCTACTGTCCTCATCTTTTGGCATATCTGCCATAGTTCTTGGGGGTACCAAAGTCAGGGAAGGTGAGTGTGAGTATTTAAAATTCAGTTGTTTTTTTTTTTTTTTCTTGAATGACATAAAATGGAGTTTTGAATACTGAGTAAACCTGACTGATTCCTTTTTCAGAACTTATGTCTATATTTCTGACATTTTGAAATATATTGTGGAACATGACAGTAAGACATATAAATAATTTAAGTTCAGATGACCTGGCCAACTAAATAATCCTAAAATGTGCTTTGAAGCAGTGTCTGTGCTAGAGTGAAACCATCAAAAACTACTAGCAGACAGTGGGGGAAAATGATCACGAACTTTTTCATGGTGGACAGATCAAAGCTCAGTTTAGGATGAAACTTGAAATGTGGGCTTAAGATGCTTTTTTTAGATGTTGTGAGAGCAGTTTTGATGACTTTTTTTAAGAGCAGAAACTAGATTGCTTTGCATTAGTATTAGTATTAAAACTACCATTAGTATTAGGATCTGGCAACTTATCATCAGCAGCCATTGCACAGAACTTGAAGGCGTGGTGAAGACAGGAAACGACAGTAGCTGGAGAGAGAAATTAAAACTAAATTATATGTAACAGCATCTCAAATTCTGGTTTAAAGAGGTATGGGGATGTATATGGAGACTTGGAAAAGTTGAAAATAAGGATCAGCAGAGGAGCTGGGAATACAGACTATGGCAGGGAAACAACTACAAGAACATGAATTCAAAGAGATCTGTATGCAGACCACCTATAGGGTCTGCTTGAAAATTATAATCCATGAAGTAGTGTGGACTTAGCCTTATAACTGGTGACTCATTGCCAAAACTGCCATGCTATGGGGTTAATCTTATTTTGATATCTTCCTTGAGAAGGAAAGGGGAGAAGCATTCTCACATACATATACTTCCTACCCACAGGCATGACTGCAGTGCAGGAGCACCTCAGTGTCTTCAAAGGGCTTGAGGCCTCTAACAATGTCCTTGGGCTGGGGCCTTCGTGTTACATGGATGGCTCGATAAAATACAAGGCGTGCATAGTTATTTGGTCTTGTTTGATATATAAATTTTAGTCTTGTTTGATATATAAATAATCTTTTGAAAAACAATAATTTTCTGAACTAATTAGAAAAGTTTCCCTCCTCTCAAAGAAATGGTGAACTTTACATAAGGATACTGTTTTGTCTGGCAGATACAATAAATGTTATGTGTTGAACCGTTTGGCAGAGATCAATGCAAACAAAACATTTCAGTAACAGCTGCACAAGGGCTGATTTATTTTACTGAAGAGTATAGATTTTGTTCTTGCTGTTGGTCTTCTGGTGGGTAAGTGACAGAAGAGTCTTCTGGAAACTCCTCTTTCAGCCCTTTAGGGGATAAAGTATCCCGGTCCTGGTCTGCAATGCTGTAACCCTTCTCCCCAGAAAATTTTTAACCTGCTCTATAAAACAATATCTAACTCAGGAAACCTTAGCTTCCATGCATCTTGATTTGGAAAGAATGATTATCCCACCACATATGGGATCTTGAAGGCCATGGGACATTGGCTGGGTCAGGCGTTTTGTTGGACTGTGCTGAACTAGCAGAATATTCCTGTTATTCACTGTAAGCATCACATTTAGATCAAGGGGCTGCTCTCAGGCCAGCAATGATGAAACACCTTTTCCACAGTACGTGGCAGGTAGCCTTTTTTTTTATTCCTGAAGGCAGAGACCAGCAATCCCCAGCTCAGCTAGGCCAAGTAGTGCGGAAAATTGTCAGCAAATGCTTGTCAGCCCCTACTGTTCTTTCCTGCTTGTCTGATCTAAGGTCTCTCTTGAGCATTTGCTGACATTTATCTTGTCTGGTGTGTTCAAGAATTATGTTGATAAATCTGAAGTGGAAAAGCAGGGATCTTCCCTTTGCCAGACAGCTGGATCTCAGGACTGAAACTTTATGTTATGTTGGTCAAAAGAGGTTTTATTTATTTGCTAGAAAGCCTCTGTTGGATTCGGGTTTGAACAACAGCTGAACTTGAAGTGGAAAGTGATTATATTTAAAGTTCCCACCCTGTGCTTGGTTAGTCCCTTTGGTTCTCACAGTACATGATTCCCAGTAGGATCTTTCTGGATACATTGGAGAATTGGGCCTGTTCAGCCCAGAGAAGTGAAGGCTCCAGAGGGACCTTATAGTGGCCTTCCAGTACTTGAAAGGGGACCTGCAGGAAAGCTGGGGAGGGGCTTTTCACTAGACAAGATAGTGATAGGACAAGGGGTAATGGTTTTAAACTGAGAAAGGGGAGATTTAGGTTAGATATTAGGAAGAAATTCTTCACTATAAGGGTGGTGAGGAACTGGAATGGGTTGCCCAGAGAGGTTGTTCCCCCATCCCTGGAGGTTTTTAAGGCCAGGTTGGACGAGGTTTTGTGCAGCCTGGTCTAGTGGTGGGAATCCCTGCTCAATGATTCTAAGATTTTCCCTGCAGAGTAAATTATCCATCTGTGTAAATATTCCCTATCTGGCCTTAATGGAGGCTTTCTTGCTGAAGAATTGTTCACTTAAAAAAATAAAATTAGAGGTTCTACTCGTGTTTCCAGTAATAGTATAAAGGCTCCATTTGAGTACAGAGGAGTATGGATGTCTGAAGGTGAAATAATTAATAATGTATCTAAACAGAAATATATTTCCTGTGTCAAGATTAAGATTAATATTAAATGGTAGCTTATCAAACACATTTTAAAATATATTTACATTAAAATGCCATCTAGAATGCACTGTTTTTCCTTAAATATATCCACGTATTTTGAATATTTGGCTTTCAGAGTGGGAAAAGCCAGTATGAAATTTCAAGTACTCTGTTTGTGACACTGCACTTAGTTCTGCATGTTTTAAGACAACAAAAATAAAATCTAAATTGAATTTTAATATCTTCCAAAGTTCCTGAAAATTATTACCATGTTCTCCATTATATTCAGGACCTTTGAGGATTGTTTGCAAGTTGTAAACTGGGAAAATATAAATAAGTTCCACACAATTCATAGCATTATATATATATCTAGTGAGACACACAAATATTAAAGAATTTAGAATAAGATTTTCCATCAAAAGTAAACTGTGGTGAGATGTAAGACAATAAAGAAATTTCAATTCAATATTTTCAATTTCAGTTCAAATTCAATAATTTAGAAGTCTAAAACATCATTGCTGTCTGCAAATTATATTAAAATGTAGCAAGTATGACTGAATGAGTTTAATAAATATATGAAATCATGTCAGTAGATCTGAAGAGGCAGTTTCCTCAGGGAGGGGGTTTCTGTGAGCAGATGACTATGTTCCAGAGCAGTCATCTGTGATCACACCTCACTTTTGACCAGCACTGAACAACTGGATGCAGCTTCAATAGTCTAGATAATATAGCTGCATCCTGATTTTATTGCTGCTGCTAGGCCATGTTCTGCTACAAATATCAGTAATAATCAATGTGAAAAATTATTTGAAGATGATTGTTGACATCTCTAGAATAAAACTGAGTAAAAGCGACTACACTTACGAAAACCTAGATCACAAAAGACTTAGGAAAGTTGACTGAGTATCAAGAATCTGTTAGGTCATACTTGTGCTGTCAGAGTCTTCCTTCAACCTTGAAAGATACGTCTTTTCACTTTTCATCTTTCAGAATCATCCATTAGTTGTTATTTAACATAAAACATCAAAATATAAAGCTTTTATTTCAACTTTTTTTATTTGAATGTTTCAGTATTCAAGATCACCCACTAACAGTTTTCTGATATTCAACTGTGGAAACATCTATCTGGTACCATAATGATAATTTCACTCCCTAGTTGTTTTCAACTTCCAAATTTTCAACTTTTCAATTTTCAAAATAAATTCTCTGCAGTATTGTCTAGATTAGTGAAGCATTTTGATAGCAGAGACATATGGCTTGGTGGACTTTTTCTGACTAGTTCTGCTGGAGATAGATATAAAGTAGTGGTGTGTAAAAGTATATTATATCATATAGTAAATCATTCCACCCTTAGATCTGATTCAATAAAAGCCAATACATAAAAATTTGTAGAGGAATGACAAATGCCATGAGAAAAATGAAAAAAAAAAAATATATCCAAAGAATAATGTAGTGCTGAAGAGGATAAAATCTAAAATCTTAGCTGCAATTCAGAGAGAAAAATCGCTGTTACCTTGACTTGTCTTCTGTAGAGTTTAACTGCTGGTAGGAGTTGTAAATGTACCCCTTCTCTTGCCGTGCCATTTATCTTGTTTCTTGATTTTCCCAAATGGTTTATATTCTGGGAGGCTCCAATGAGATCAGCAAATGAAGCCCCAGATATTTCATTCCTTAGCAGCTTCCTGTCAGATGGAAAATTTCTGGGACATAAAAATCAAATGACAACCTGTGACTCTGAATCCTGCCATGGACAATCAAAAACGGAGTGGGCTAGTGTCAGTAGCCCAGATCCTCCAGTCTCTGCACAGGATGAATTTTCAATTACATGATCTGCAAAAAGAGTGGCTTCCATTTCAGTCCACATGCACACATAACTTATTTGCTTCCATTTAACTGAAAAGAGAGTGCTGCCAGGAAATAAGTTTTTTTTCTAAAGGCAAACAATTTCATGTATTCCATTTGCACTGCACAAGGCATGTGGGAAAAGATTATTACACAATTATCATGTATTGACAAAATCTTATTATGATCAAAACCTCATTTGGCTCTAACCATTAATGATGCCAAAAATCTATCTCTGCATAAACAAAACATATGTGGTTTGATAATAATTATGAGATTTCTACACCATTGAAAATGGTACTTAGTCTACCTTTAAATTTCAGGGAGATTCAAATAGAAACATCTTTTAAAAATTTTTAGTTTTGTGCTCTGTGTTTTTAGATCCTCCTGTGGGAAACAAGTTTTATACAATGTTGCGCATTTTAAAAAGCTCCTGCCTCTCTAAATAATTTCTAGACAGCTGCATAAACCCAGTTTCAATGGTAATTGAAAGGTTTCCTTGGAGTGCTTTAATGATAATGCCATTTGCTAGCATCACATTACATGATAATCACTTTTCCTAGCTTATGCTAGATAATTATATTGTTTAGAATATCTAATAATAGAACAATTTTCTTTTTCTTGCATCTTTTGTTCCTAGACACTGCTAGCACTGAATGCTCCTTGCAATTCCCTGACAAAGATTATGTGTGGTGGGACCTCTTCATGAAAATCTGTGTCTTTGTCTTCGCGTTTGTTATTCCAGTTCTCATTATAATTGTTTGCTATACTCTGATGATCCTGCGCCTTAAAAACGTTCGGCTTCTCTCAGGGTCTCGAGAAAAAGATCGAAACCTGCGTCGCATCACCAGGTTGGTGCTTGTGGTTGTGGCAGTTTTTATTGTCTGTTGGACTCCTATTCACATTTTTGTGCTGGCTGAAGCGTTAGGGGATGTGTCCCACAGTACTGCTGCTGTATCCAGCTATTACTTCTGTATTGCTTTGGGTTACACCAACAGCAGCCTCAACCCAATCCTGTATGCTTTTTTGGATGAAAACTTCAAGAGATGCTTCAAGGACTTCTGCTTCCCCTTTAAGATGAGGATGGAGAGGCAGAGCACCAGCAGAGTCAGAAACACTGTGCAAGACCCGGCGTATATGAGGGAAGCAGATGGGACAAATAAGCCTGTATGACTAGTCGTGGAAATGTCATCTTACTGTCCTCAAGAGAGAGAAGAGTCCAACGACCTGGGAGTCACACAAATTACCACTGCAGTTTGAACTAGACTCCTAACAAAAACCTCCTGAACTTTAGCTCAAATGGAAAGGACCTGGCTGATGATCAGGTTTTGGCACCATGTTTGCTGGTACTTCAGCAGGTACTAACACAAATTTCTGGGAAGAGGATGTAGTGTTGTACCTGATGTTTCTGGATAGTGGAAGTTCTGGCTTTTCCCTTTACAATATGAACTGTCATACTGAGCAACATTGGGTCATAACACTGAGTTATGCCAGAAACTTTTGCCTCGACAGTGACTGCATCTGAACTATGTAGTTTGGTGATTTGATTGGTCTTTTTTACAGTGAAGAGTGTTGTTTAGGTTTCTGCAGAACAATGGCAGAGCTATAATCAACATTGTTCTCAACTAATGTATCTGTAACATTTGTTTGTGTTGTGGAAATCCAAGTTAAGCATGATCTGCCTACACACCAAAAGGATTTTATTGTCTCTGTATGGTAAAGCATTTTAACATTAAAAAATATTGGCCTTTAAGGACAATTATTAGTGTATTTTTGGCACATGTTTAATCACCTATGTGTAATGTTTTCTGTGTGATTTTCCAAGGTGATTGTATATTTATTGATTGTGAGTAGTATACTAAGAATTTTTCAGAGTGTATTTTGAGCAAGACACTAGAAAACTTCAAATACTTCACTTGTTACAAAACTAATGAAAACCTGTGCCATGTTCATTACTGGGGGTGGGGGTGGATGTGGGCAGTTATCACATGCCATTTTCAGTAAAGGATGTAAATGGACATACTTAAAATTAGTGCTGTACTTGTTTTCCTGGACAATTTGTAAGCAGACTAAAATAAATATTTAATGAATTAGAAACTAATGAAATAGCACATTGATTAACTGGATTGATATGAGTAAAATGAAGATTAAATGTACTGGATGTTTTAGTGGTATTTGGTTTGGAAAAGTTCCCATTTTGTTGATGAAATGTTTTCTTTGATACAGTCCTATGAATTTAGTACATTCCTCTGTTCTCCTGTGAAGATGGAGATGCCAGGGCACAGCTACACAAGTTACTGGCTTGCTGAAGGTAAGTTTATGGTAAAACTGAGCCTAACTTTCAGTCTGTAGTCTTTTGCCTTCCTAATCACTATAGAAAATACCACCACTTCTGCTACTGCTGAAGTTTGGAGAAAAGCTCTCATCTTCATTGGAAACAGATTGTCACCAGGTATCTTCCTGGTAACTTTGTTCTTTTTACAAAATCATGAATAAGGTTGGTAACTTCATTGCATGGCAAATTTTATCAAACACACAGCCTGGTTTGGTTCTACTAGTCGAAAAATCCTTTATACACACCATAACAAATAAAGAGATTTGCATTTGTAACTGACAATACAGTTCCTGTGGAAATGCTGGAGAGACTCAACCCTCTCCAGAACTTGCGCATCCTTTATGGTTAATACAATCATGCATGTACAATATTTTACTATCAGGTTGGTAAATGCAGTGTTTCTACACTCACCTTGTGGTTACTCCATCAACCCTGAACAGTCGGAGATGTCCAGAGCCTTTCAGTGGTGCTGCCATGTGGAGCAGACCTGTGAGATTCAGATCATGGAGACAGGTAGTTGAGCACTAGCTGCTCTAATGCAACTATCTTTGTTAATGAAAATATTCAAGATAGTTATTTCTGGACAAATCTAACTTTTTCTGATTCTTTCTGCATGATGAATGAATAGCTGACTTCAGGCTACTTGATTTACTTGGGGAAATAAACAAAACTATATAACTAGTTGAGTCTAACTTTCTATTCTGTCCTATAAACAGTCACAAAAAGAGAATGCTTAAGGTAAAAATTGACAATTCAAGGTATTTAGCAAGTTAGGAGCAAATGAACTGTGAAAGGACTAGACCCTGATGAAATATTTTCATTCTAAATAATCTGTGTTCTTGTTCGTGATTTACTACTTGCATATTTATATCTGTGTTTCAGCAGAGTTGTTATTCTATACATTATGTGCAGTGCTCCACATGGTAAGGAGAAATCAATGTTCTTAACTGGTAAAAAAGAGCTCTATAATAATGCATTTTCTTCTTTTTTGTGTGTGTGCTTGTGATTATGTTTTAGTAAGGAGAACATCTTCCCTATCATAGTGGGAGGAAAATATGAGATCCTAGCAGATTTTATGTGTTATGGAAATGAGACTTGAAAAGTAATATAAGAATATGTTCTAAAGATATCTTTCACGGAACATTAACAGCCAAATTAGTCTGGATGCAGCAGAAAGGAGTCTTGGAGGATTTCTTGTCAAATTAGGCAGCTTACCACACTTCACTGAACAGCAAAGGAAGGTTGGCCAAGATTTTTCTTTTTTTATAGCTGAGAAAGTATATTACAAAATAATATTAGATTTTTGCTCACAGAGTCTGCTTCCAGATGATTAAACTCCCATTGTTTGTTCAGCACTTCCCAGACTGGAATGACTAACTGGCAAAACCAATTACTCTCACAGGAATGTGCACGGTGACTTTGGAAACCTGTATTTAAGCATCATAGAGCACCTCATTTTCTGTGTGACTCCAGACAAATGACTTGCCTTTTCTCCTGTGTAGTTGCCTATCTCCAGGAGGCAGCAAGAGGTAGAGGAAGGATTGAGAGCTGTTCTCACAGCTGTGACTTTGCACTATGTAATTTTTCAGCTTGTGTTTCCTTTGGCTAAGTGCAGGTTATGAAGAAAGGGAGCTGGGTGAACCACGCTACATGCAGATGAAAACAGACATTGAGAGGGGATAAAGATCATCTGCCACCATAGCAGATGGATGAAGATACAGCTTCTGAAGTTGAAAACTAGTTGAAATCTCATAAATAATGTACTTTTATAAATATCACATGTATTGCTAGCACATGAAATCAAAGGCTGTGTCTCAGTCATGGTTCAAAAAACAATTATTCCTGTAGCTGAATCAGAAAGTTGGAAGCATGAAAAACTTCAAGCTTTCAACCACTGTGTTGGGCTTTAAATCAACATTAACAGGAGTGTAAAAAAAAATTCCAGGTATTTAGGACACATAAGGTATTAACATAAAGGAAGCTGGTGTCCAGCTTTGTTCCACGCCCCTGTTCAAATCAGCAGGGCGTTTTGATGGATGTTGCTCTGGAGAGGGTACCCAGGAATTTTATGCTGAACCACAATATCTGATGAGAATGGAAACTAATTAGAAGAAGCTACTTTTCCTTAGGACTGAGAAACTAAAATTTTAAAATGGAATCTAAAATAAGAGCTATTGCTCCAGAAAGTAACAGCCGATGATGCCCTTTGGCATACCTGCCGAGGCATTCTGTATTTGCTGGATAGTAAATAAGTGCTATTTTAGGAAGATAAAAAAGAAAACATGAATATTTTTATAAGGTAGATTCTGGGGAATAAAGAAACACAGCAAAGCTTTACCAAACAGCTATTTTTATCAGCTAATTATAGTTTCCTTACATGTTGATATTCTGTGCTCCATGTTACTCTGTATACGACTTTTGAACACCTTGTTATCATAATGCCAATGCTCTAACCTGACCTTGAATGTTTCCAGGGATGGGCTTCTCCCACTTCCCTGAGTAACCTGTTCCAGTGTTTCACAACCCTCATTGTAAAAAATTTCTTGTCCAGCTCACAAAGCTGTTTATACCAATGGTAACACCTCAAATGTGTTTAGGGAGTTTCAGAAGGGAAATACCCATCTCCTTGATAAGTAAACATTGTCACTGGAACAGGCTGCCCAGGAAGGTCGTGGAAGCATTGTCTGTGGAGGTGTAAAAAAATGGGTGGATGTGATATTTTAGAAGATGGTTTAGTGGTTAGGGGTTGTAGGGTGGATGGTTGGACTTGTGATTTTGAAGGTCTTTTCCAACTTTGATGATTCTGTGATTCTATGATCCTAATATTCTAAGTAAGTCCTGGGACAAAATTGAGAGCTTTAGGGATCTAGATTGTTATTTCCCTGCTAGAAGGAATAGTGGAAATGTCTGCTGCTTTGTACTCCACTACAAAGTTGCACAAAAAGTTGTGACCTCCTGGAGGCGTTAGTGTTTCTTAGTGATTTAATGGTGTGAAAACTTGGTAGTGGAGTAGTGTGTACACAGTACAAGAAAAATGTAGTGACAGTGACGGCAAGAGTCTAAAATCTAGAAGTCATAAAAAACAGGGTATGTGAGCATGTGTGTATTTATGTGTGGGTGTGTGAGAATTTTTTTCTTTTCTGATGAAAAAGTACTTCTCTTTTACATCAAAGAAACAGCTGACCTTCTGATCCATTTCTCCTCAGAGTGGAAATACTCCACAGGACTCCAGAATTAAACATGGATTTAATCTTGATCTAGCTTAGAAATAAAGGCTGCAGGTAAATTCATATTTCATAAAGCATGAAGGTTAAAAGGTTAAGTTATTGTGGATTCATCTCTGTAACTTCAAATGTAATTTTATTCCTAGTGCTTGTTATAAATATTTGCTTGGAGGTATTTCTTCATTGCAGCAAAATAACCTGCTCATCTGTCTCTTCAAGTGAGACTCTGGGAATTTGATAACGAGAATACACAGAGCTTTGATCTCACAGTTTTAGAAAGCTACTACAAAGCATAAGCCAGCGTCTGTGGGTAAAAAGAAATTTAATAGTAGCATCACCACTGTGAAGCTGAAGCCCCAGGGAAATAAAAAAATGCCAGGTGAAAGTGTCTTCCCTTTGGCTTATTCAGGCTGGGAGTACCGACAGAGATGAGTTGCTGGGTGATTTCTGTTCACAAATCCTCTCCACAAACCAGCTGCTAGCAGTGTTTGAGGACTGGGTCTCTATACCCATCCAAAGACAATCTTTTTTAATAGAATAATTTTGTCTTAAAGCAGTCAAGTGTTATAAAATACTGTTTTGCACAAGTTTGGTTCTGAAAGTTGAATTTTAAGATGAAGTGATTGTACTGTGGAGAAGCTGTTAACAGTCATCAGCATCCAGTAGGACTGGGTGAAATATTTTGCCCTTGGCTGAGCTAACTTTTCAGTACATCAGTGTATGTTTGCCATTCTGAGGTAACCTCTAATCTTCAAAAAGGAAGAGAGGTGTTTAAAAAAGAAAGTCATTATCAAAAGAAAATTTTCGAAGTGGCTTTGAGGACTAACGGTAGAGAGAGGATGGCACACTAAAGTGCTATTTATATCTCATTTTAAAATATTTTAATAGAAGAAGGATATTATATTTTGAACTGAAATGAAAATTGTTTAATCTGCATTTACTCTTAATGTCACAATCAAAGAAAAATAAAAGTATTTCAATTTCATACTCATAATTGAAGAAAATTATATTTCAAAAGTAATTGCTTTTCCAAACAAACCTGAAAGAATTTTGTGTATTTTCTGAAAAATGGAGGTTTGCATTTCCTCTTATAATTTCAACAGAAAAACAACATATCTCTCTTTAAATCAGCTGAAATGTTCTAAAATGTTTGAAAACAAACAATTTAGAGGCCCTCAGTGAGTGGAGGAAAACTGGAAAAGGTGGGTACTGAAGGGCAAAAGTTTTGGCATGGTAGGAAAAAGATGCAAGGTAAAAAGGATTTTGGAAACTTTTGTGAAATATCACAGAATTTCTTGGTAGAGGCCATCATGTCCTGGAAGAAGACATCATGTCTTGGAAGACTACTTATTATTGCTGATGTGATTTGTACCAGAGTGCTTTCAGTCAAAACAAATATTTAGCTGTCTCCAAAAAAAGCCATGACCATTCTTAAAACTTCTTGCTGTACAAGAAAGTTTTAAAAAAGTGATGTCAGGAAGCAATCATGAAGGCAGTCTGATGACAGACCTAGGACTAATGGTTGCTCTTTAGTTATTACTTAGTATGGACAAAAAACCTGTTATCTGTAGTTATTTTCTATTTCTAAAACTCTGAAGCACAGCACTGAAATTTTGCATCTACTGAGCAATTGTTGGGTTGATCTGTGCAAATACTCTTTCACTGTGAGGTTGTAATATACTTGGCAAAACCACTGTTAATTAGGCCCTTTGTAGTAGGTAAACTGGCATTTTGTGTTCTTGGAGCACCTTTTTTCTCAGTCTGGTGATGTGTTTATCTCTGGTTTGTCTCACAATCAAGAAATGTCCAGGGCCACTTGATGCACAGCTGAGGAAGGAGGTGCTGCTGGTGTTTCTACAGGCAGTTCAACTCCTGCACAGGGATTAGGCTTATCCTGTGTATCATGACCCCCTCCTCTTGACACTCCTACTCCAACTCCTTTCTTCTTCTTGGCTATAAAAAAGGGACTTAAAATTTTGTATTTAGGTATGTTATCTATACATCCACATCTTCCTTATTTTTCTTTTTCTTTCATCTTAGTGACTCTTCAAAGCTCAGTAATTACATCTTATAACAACAGGTACAGCTATATAATAAACAGCTATATATATATATTATACAGCAATATATATAATATACCTGTGCTCTCTGCAAGCTGTTGCTGTACCCTGTAGATATCAACAACGGATGAAGATATAGATGGTTCTGAATTGTATTTGTGTTTGTGCGTTTTAAAAATATGTTGTTGTTGATTGAGCCATAACCCAGAGGTACATACAAGTTGATTCCTTAGTGTGCAAGCCATAAGAGTGAGTAATAATAATAGCAGTAGCAATAAAAAGATCATATGAAATGTTCTTAACATGACTGAAGTATTTTCTTGATAAAATGAGATGCACAAGGTATTTCATTCATTTAATGAAAACGTATGTACTGTCTCTGGTATCAGGGAATGAATGGAAGCCCTTCTCATCCCAGGAGAACATTTCAGTTATGGCCAAATGGCTTGATTTGGTTTTATAGAGTTGAAAAGCTTTCATTTTCTGTTGTACAAAACTCTTTGCAACTTCTGCTTTCAAGAAACAAAAAACTCAGAGGAGTTTCTGCCTGCACTGTCAGGGCTCCTTCAGCAGCGTGAGTAATACAAGTGTGAACCTCACATAGCAGATCTCAGAGCTGGATTTGGGCATGGTGTAGAGTGCTCTGTCCCCAAGTAAATACTGTGACTACAGTGTTATTTTCACCTGCTTAAATGCCAAATGGTTGGAGTTGCAACAGCACTTTCTGTTGAAGCCACAACTGTCAGGCAGGAACTTGCACTAGGCAAGTAGTTGCTTGGTTTGGGCACAGCCTGAGCAAACACAAAGCAAAAATTTTGACATGTAGAAAGCTTCAGGAAAACATATATGCCTATAGGTGTCTGTAGTGTTAAATGGCAGCTGGGTAGGATATAGAAAGTATTCTGCTGATGTACAAGGTTCTGTTTAATTCTACCTATTCTTTAAAGAGAATCAGGCCTCTCTCTTTACAAACTTTGTACTGAAAGTAATAGTTCTTTGCATGACAGAAACCCCATCTCTGATTTTACTCTGATAAATGAATTTTAAACAGAAAATAAAGTAGAATCATGTCACAGAGACCTAATGACAACCCCACGAACACCACAGCTGCAACTCAAACCCCATTAACATCAGATGACCAATACAGAGCTCTTTTTATGAACTTAAAAGCCTAATTCTTCAAACCAGTTCTGGCCAGGAGCACACAATTTTTTAATTCTTCCTATTCACATCATATTAACTGGTGCCACGTAAGCAATGTTTCAGACTAGACTCCCTCATACAACCACTGTAGAATACATATATGACATTATTGTTCATTTCTTAACTGGTGTAGGAAAAGGTAGGAAGGTTTTATAAAGGGATATTTCTCATTTATACAGCCTAAAAAGCTAATAAAGTAGTCAAGACAAACACAATAATATTCTTTTGGAAATGTTCTGTACTCATCAAACAGGACTGAGGTTACAAATAAACTAAAATAATAAAACTGTATCTTTTTCTAGCCCTTTCCATTTGGAGGGAACCCAAGCTACTTTACAAAATACTTTTGATTAATACAAATTTATTTCTTGTTGAAGGACTGCAGCAAGATATTTGTGTACTGAGAGAAATGAAAATATCTTTTTGTTAAATGTCAAGCCACAGAATTTCAGGTAGGTGACTGGCCAGGCTTATAAGTAGCCAGCTCCTTTGAAAAAAAAGGCTCTGGTTTTGCAAAAGAGGAGCAGATGGAATTTCCAGCCAGTCTGAAGTTCTTTACAGCAGAAACTTTCCCAAAGGGCAAATAGTGGCTCATGACAAGGGAAAGCGATCAGTTTGACCAAGTACAAGGAAGCAGATGAGACAGGACCAGAAGACATACTGGTTGGATAAAAGGGCATTAAAAGGTTTCATGGAGAGGAATTGCTGGCAGCACCTGCAGCTCTGAAGTAGGATTTTTATTCACAGCATACCTCCTGCCTGACCAGCAAAAGCTGCTGCCAGAAGATATTTAGTTTCTCCGGTGGTACTTTGAGGACCTCCTTGTATACAGAATAACTGTGCCTTGTTAAGGCAATTCAAAGGCTAAGGCAGCTGAAGAGGTATTGCTGAAGGGGCATCTACTGGCCTTGTATCCATCACAGGAAATGCAGCTGAAAATCTTGTGTTCCTGTGCTCCATCCTTGTGGGGATGAGATTCAGTGTTGGATATTGCTGATGAAGAAAGTATCCTATGATTCTAGGATTCTGATATAGGTAGGAGTACCTTGGGTGCATTCTCAGGTAAGAAGATGGAGTAATCCCATTTGCATCATAACAATCATCAGGATTTTAGTGCTGGCTTTTGCTTTGTGATATTTTAATCCTTTGTCACCATATTGTTCATAGATGTTGTGAAGCTTCTGTTAAGCTTATTTAATTACTGGAACGGAAACTCTTCTTCTGTGTTCGCTTGTTTGGTAGAGAAACAGAGCAAAGGAACAGAGATAACATTTTAATCTGATTCAATGTGTCAGAATTTGCTCTAGTCATAAGTAGTTGAATATTACACACCCCTGGAACTTATACTTTATTTTACTGATTTAATTTCATTCTATTTTATTGCAATTTAACAAGCTTTGTGTTACCTCATGGCAAAATACAAATGACACGTAAACACGCACGGAAAAGGCTATGCTGTCTCAACATGCACTGTGAGCAATTCAGTCAGTTAAACTGAAAGACATTCCTCATAAACTATAAACTGTTTCACTACACTTTATTTAAAAAAAATCTGCTCTTTTAACAAATAATTAGAAGATACTTCTTGGAAATTGCTTAACCTTTTTTCACCTTTTTATATTGTTTCATCCCAAAACAAGTAAGATATGACAATACTTTTGCAAAAAGGAACTAAAAGAAAATATCTTTTTTTTCCACAAATTTGTTCTTTAATTTCTCTCATTTCTGCCATGAGACACTAAGGAGTGCTGCCTTGTAAGAGATTTTAATGCCTTCCAGAGCCAGACAAAGCACTGATATTGTTGAGGACACTTGGCTGTTTTCCAGCTATGGCACTGCATGGTTGGGAAACGCATGCCATGCTAGAAGATGCTGTAAGAAAGAATGGGACAGGCCACAGCATTCACCTATCTGTTCTGTTACTGCTTATCCACTATTTGCTAAACATTTATTTTCAGAATAGAACACAAAGTGTGTTCTATTTTAGCTCCACCACCTACTTTTGTTACCCTTAAACTCTTAGAATAAACTCAGGCAGAGATTCATATTTTTAAATTGATGGCCTGGAGGAAGAGGTCTTAATGGGGTGAGCATTGTGGAATGAGCTTTCTTCCCTCTGCAAACACAATAGGGTCAAAATCTGCCAGTGAGAAAAATATTTGTCGTTCAGTATGACATTAACAGCTTTTCATGAATTTGCAAACTGTCTTGAGGCTTGGTTTGATACGAACATTTCATACATCCTGGGTGCTTCAACCTTACAGGAACCCTCTGAGTTACAAAATGAATCATCACTTTGATAAAGGGAGGAAAGAAATGGAAATTTGCTGCTTATCAGGGAAGGAGTTGGTAGATGGGGAAAGCTGCTTTGATTACTAATTCAGCTGATCTGAATATGGAATTCCTTTCAGAAAAGCATTATGATGGATGGGGTGGGGTGGGGTGGGGGTG
>NW_009970725.1:1113185-1133402 GCF_000747805.2 Chaetura pelagica
GGGGTGGGGGGAAAGGGGAGAGGAAAATAAAGTTGTGGTTCTTTTTCCTTTTCTGGGGATAAATAGCATACTTCTGGTAGCCTGTACTGTGATAATTAGTTTCTGAGGAGGCTGGTAGGGGGCAGATGTTCTTATAGCAGGGAGGGAAGGGCTTGGGAAATAAGAGTCGCTGCAGGAGCTAAACTGGCATCTTGAATAGCTTTCTGCTTGTGGCATGTGCCTGTGGCCTGTGGACACAGGCATGTTAGATATTTCATTGACAAAACTTAGGTAAATAGATTTAATTTTAAAATCTGAGGCTCTTGGAAAGAGCAAGGTAAGGCGAATGATAAGATACTAAGCTTTATTTGTATTCTTTGTTAGTTTCTACGTTGCATTCACAGCACTTACTGATACAGTTAGGACAATGATTTGAATGGAGAAGGTAGTGGGTTTGAGTGATGAGGAGGAAATAATGACATTGCTGAGTAAGAGGCGTCTGTTAACAGACATCCTGGGCTGCATTAGGAGAAGTGTTACCAGCAAGTCAAGGGAAGTGATCCTTCACCACTTCTCAGCACTGGTGAGACAGGTCTCACCATTCCTCTGAGGAAAGGCTGAGAGAGCTGGGACCTTAGCCTAGAGATGAGGATCTTGAAAGTATCCAGAGAAGGAGACTCCATAGCATCTTGAGGAAGCCTGTTCCAGTGCTCTGTAACCCTCACAGTAAAGAAATTCTTCCTCATGTTAAGGTGGAACTTCCTGTGCTCTAGCTTGAATCCATTACTCCATGTCCTATTCTCTTCTGTAACTATAGTTACATATGCTAGAAAAATAGTATCCAATATCATGCTTCAAAATACATGTCAGATGTGTTAAAAATCAATTAAAAATTAGGAGGTTAAATACAAGTTTGATATGTAGTCATTCCATTTAATCTAGGTTCAGATGTGTTGTGTTTTTCCCTCTGACAAGTCATTTGTCACTGCCTCTGTGGCAGAAGTAGTACACTGACCTCTCTAGGGCAACAGTCCAATTTGGCATGGTGAATCCTACAAACTTTTGTGGCTTTTTGCTTAAGTATTTTCCAGTTCAGTGTTCTTCATTGTCCTCAGTGGAGATAGATAACACTTGTGTAGCAAGTGCAAGGTGAATTCCCTTAGTAGACATGCAAAAATGGTGAGATAATGAAGGCTTTTACTGTGAGCTACATCCAGAAATTGCCAACTTAGTAAACAAGATAAATTGGATGCTTTAGACCTTCCTGCAAATTCCCAGATCACTCTTCCCCTTGCCAGCTAATCTCTTCTCTTCCTTCTGTCTCATCAGATAGCTGTTATTGTTTGTTTCTACTCCACATGGATCAGCATGTATACAAAGAAACCAAGCCTTGCATTAAGTGTGCTTAAATGCTACACTTGTTTTTCAAGTCTGATAAATGTTCTCTCTCTGATTTTAAATTTTCTGGTTGCCAGAAACTCTCTTCAGTGAACAGTAGCTTATTGCTAATTATGACAGCTGACAGAAAGCATGCCTATCCTTTCATTTTTGTAAACAGTGAACAAAGCTCAAGACATCCCAGTAATTAGCATACATTGATGCACTGGGATGCAGCAGTGAGAGCTGTATTTATCACCAGCAAGTATTGTTTTGTCAGAACTAAAATTCCTTGTAAATGTATTTGCTAGGGGATGTATGTATTTTTCTAGGGGATGTTTTTTAGAGGAGAGTGTAAATGTTAGTGAAAACAAACACAACAGCCTCTAGAAGGGCTGCAGTTCAGGTGTTGTGTGCTTACTGGAGAAGCAGGAGACAAGAGTACAGCTGAAAATGAGTGATCAGGGATGGATATGAATCTCTCATGTCCTAGATAGTGGCTTAATCCCTGGACTAAATGAAATATTTAGCAGTTGATTTCGAGTTACTCAGACCTCTCCTCTGGGGAGATTTGAGACCCAGGAATGGTTCATGCTGTAGAACAGATGACCAGCATGGAGAACTTGAGACAAGCTACATTACCAGAAGGAGCTCTGGAGGCAAGACGTTCTGCCTTTTAGGTGAGCTACCTGGGCAATGGGCTCTGCCCGGGCAGTACCAGACCTCCTGTGCTAGACCCAGATCCCCAAGGCCATGTCTGGCGTGGAGTAGGGGAGAGGCCATGACACTGATTTAAAAGAAATAATTTAAAAGGAGTGGGATACATCTCTGCTGGAGGAGTGTGAGATGGGACCCAGCTGCATACGTGTCTCGCCAAGTGTGGGAGGCTTCTCAGGTCTGTATTTGAGGATTTTTCTTTCTCTCCCTGAACATTTTCAAGTGGTCTCAGTTTTCTTGCTGCAAATTGAATCCTCATTTTTCAGACAGCCTAAGCAGCTGTTTTCAGTTGAGAAGAGAATTACCCTCTTTTCCCAGTTCTTTATTGCCTTACTTTCTGCCTGATCAGTAAGAGGCAATGCTTTGATTGATCTGAGATTTGATCATGTATGAATTCATGTTTCAGTGTACCTTATGCCAAACCAGAGGGTGCTGGGCATGAGTGAATGCACAGATGCTAGCTCTATTCCACACCATATTGTTAATTTGCTTTCAAGAAGTGAAACTAAGTATTATCCATGGGAAACCTGTATTGGTGGAAACTGCCTGTGAATTCCAAATTTCCTTTTAACAGAAGCTATTGATGTATTAGTGGCATTTACACGTGTTAAAAAAAAAAAGCTAGTAATGTCACTTACAAAGCTTATAGTCTAGTTCTTCAGTTAGCAGCTCCAGGAGTGGAAAGATGATTCTTCAGGTATCCTGAACCAGCATTTGATAAACTGAAGCTTGCTCCCAGACACTGTCACAGAAACCTATTGGAAGATAAAAGAAATCAGGTAAGCAACTTTTCAAAGGTTGTTTCAAGCAAGATTGATTTGGTAGTGCAAATGTCTGAGCCACCAGCATGAAGGTACAACCTTGAAGCCCCAGCAGTTAGAAAAATGTTTCACTGTCTTATCAGCTTTAGTTAGAACACACTGTTGCTAGTTAAAAGAAAGCTTGCTGAAGGAAAAAAAAATCAGCAAAAGGAAAATTGGCTTCATCCTGGCTCAAACCAGGACAAACCTCACGAAGTTCAACCCTTAACCCAACACCTAAACCACCTCTACATGATTTTGAACACCTCCATGGATGGTGATTCAACCACCTCCCTGGGCAGCCAGTTCCAATGTTTGACCAGTCTTTCAGTAAAGAAATTTTCCCTAATATCCAATCTAAATTTCATAGCTGTACTGGTTTCACCACCTGTTGGCTCTAGCAGTTGTCTTGCTACAGGTCTGAGCAGGTTGGACCAGGAGCTTTCTACCCAGAATAGATGTGGCTGCAGACCAAACTTGTTGAGAGTGTGGACCAAGACCTACTATGAGAGACACACAGAGACGGATCCATGAGAAAGCCTTTTTCTGCACGTGACAATCTTGCATGAATTAGGCACTGCAGTGATGAGGGTAGGCTGAGTTCCTAGAAAATAGTTTGATTATTTAAAATCTGATTTTTTAACTAACTCAATTAGGTCTAGAAGTGAGTATGAGGATATAGATAATGTATGAGGATATAGCTAACATATGAAAGATGATGTGATTGGGTAACTTTAATTCTGCCCAGAAAACTTATGGAGCACGAATTCCCTGTGCAAGACAAGTTGTGGTTCAAAAGCATTTGAAATACAACAGAAATTCTCTTCTGCAGTTCATGTTTGGGACTGAATTGGTGCTTGAAAATTACATAGCTACTTATGCAATTTCAGTAATTGTTTGTGATAAAGAAATCTAATTTTATTCCTTTTAAGAAATTTCTGAAACCAAATGACAGTGTACTTCTTATGCAAGTTAACGATCTTGGTATTTGTTTAAAATGCAGTAAAACACACATCTCTTTGAAGGCTCCTTCTGGTGTTTATTCTCCTAAATGTTGATGAGTTACTTAGTTTGTCATGCTTTTTTTTTTTTTTTAACAGAGCTTCAAACCAGCACAATTTTATCCAATTTTTTGTCTCCATTTGAAGTGTTTCTGTCATATGTTGTAGGTGAATGCAACAATTCATTGGGTCACATGTGTAACCTTTGACCTTTCCACTCACTGACAAGACTGTAGATATATCTGGAGCAACCCTGAAGTCTTTCATAGGCATGCCAGGAACCTTCACTCTTTTGTTTGATATAATCTTTCACACTTGGCTTACCCTTACCCTTCACATTCTATATAAGGAATTTGAGATAAGAATCAGAAGGTAGCCATTAGAAATTGTTCACAGATTTTTAGAGAAACCTTGCTTAAGACTGAGGGCTTTAAAATGTATCTTGTACTCTACCTCACCATCAAGATAGGTAGATGCAACTGTGGTGATAAAGATCTGGGTAAGCTGATGTAATCATATGGTTTAGACATACTATAGAGAATTGAAAATTATAGAAACACCTATATTTTCAGCTGAACAACTCATTTTCATTTAAAAAAAATAAATCTATCTCTAGCGTCTGTAGACCTTACTGAACTTTGACATAAAACCATAGGGCTTAATGTTTTTTAAAAATGGGAAATCCACTCTGAAACCCAAATACAGTTCTCACACTTACAATGACCAGTTTCCAGGTATCTCATATAGAAGCTACTCTACTTTGCCTTCTCTTTTGGGATTATTTGCCTTCAAATAATGTACCTGACTGGGAAACCAAAGGATCATCAAACAGTGATTGGCCAAGTCTCAGGACAGCAGAGGAAAGACAACAGCTCTTAAGAAACACCTGCAAAACAAACCAGTGGTTCAGTAGAAGAACTGACATTCTGAAAAGCAGGAAATTAGCTATTTTTTTTCTGTACCAATCTATAGCATAATGAGTTTTCAGTCATGAGACTGAAGTTAAAGTATGTGACACGTTAATAGAACAAATTCAAAACCTCTTTAAACTCACATGCATATTTTTGTTCTGTTTTATGGATTTCCAAGATTTACCAAAGTTAGAGGCATGTTTAAAGTGACTTCCAGAAGCTGATATTTAATGATAAAGTGAAAGTTTATTTTTTCAGTCTTGCTGCCCAGATTTTTTTATTTATCAATAACTTATCCAGAACACAAGAAAAATGTTATCCTGGCAATTCTTTTTAATTTTCTGTCTTTCATATGATGTTTTATGCTGTGTTATATATATATCATGACTGTAGTGACATTGACTCTTTTCTTTATTCAGCTTTCATTCCAGAAAGTTTTTTCATTTTTACCCATTTTGATAATTTGTATCTCCTGGCAAACGTTGCTTACTCAAACATTTATTCATATTGTGATGTATCAAATTTTCTTGCTAAATCTTGGTACTGTTGATTACAACCTCGCCTGTTTATTTCCTGTACCTGTCTTGGGTATGGTTTCTCCCATGATCTGCACCATCAGTGTTCATCCAATGGAGGGAATGGTGAAGGAAACATTTCTCTTGACCTTGTCATGCTTTTTAGATATAAAATTCCTGTTCTTCACAAGGACAAATGTAAAACCTCACCAAAGCCAAAACAAGGCATTAAAATAGACAAAGGTAGAAGAATATGAGATAACAATATGATTAACATAAAAGAATATTACAGAAGACAAAGTCACAGTCATCTCTCTGGGGATTTTTTATTTGAGGGCAGTAGAGCTTATCACTGACTGCACTTGTGATATTGTTTTTTTGTTTGGGTTTTTTTGCAGGATCAAAATGTCATTTTAGTTGCTATGAATTATTAGTCTGTTAGTTAAAAGTCCTGGACTGAAAAAATAATCCTCTAACTGGTGACAACATTGCCAGCCTAATTCATATTCTAAATTCTTTTTCCAAGATTTTAGAACTTTGCTGATTTTTTCCCCAGTAAAATATGGAATTTAATCTAATGTATTATCCTCTAAGAATAATTGTATTTTAATCTCTATATTACAGGGTAATTAGTCTTATACTGCTGTAATTCAGTACTGTAATTTGTTAATTTCAATTTAGGATTTATCTCGACTGTGAGTACTGAATGATAATTTGATATAATGTAACTTAAAAATGCACACATAACCACTTTTAGCTGGGGTTTATTTTGAGAATGGACTATGGCCGCCATACATTTTTGGGGCTATTTTTCTATTTACCGTGCATTCCAGGCTTATCTTCTCATGTTTATTAAAGTCAATTTTTGATCCAGCTTTTGCTACTAAACACTGTAAAACTCTAAAAGTAAACTATTTGGATGCTACTTTTAATTTTGGAAAAAAAAAATAATCCTAAAGACATTCCCTCTGAAAATGGTTATACCTGTGCAAACACAAAGGCAAGTGGTTTTATATGTCAATGCCACACTGAAGAGAAAGATGCTTCATGGTTAAAATGGTTATATATCAGAGTGCTCAAATCTGCCCCCACCTGACCACACACTTGTCCTTAGCTCAGCTTGCTTAGGTAGGTATTTGCTTTTATCACTCTCATGGATGGTGTGGATAAAGATTGAGTAGAATTTAAACTTTTATTAAAGAGGAGCCAGAAATAAATTAAATTGGCCTTCTTGTTGTTGATTAAGCATAGGGCTAAAAATCAGAGGAACCAGGAAGGTGGTTAAATCACTATCCCTGGAGGTATTCAAAAGCTGTGTAGATCTGGTACTTCAGGACAGCCTGTGGTGGCCAAGGTTTGTTGCTTTTTGGGGTTTTTTTTAGGCTGACAGGTGGACTTGGTGATGTTAGAGAACTTTTCCAACCTTGATGATTCTGTGATTCTGTAAAATATTTCTCCCATGTTTAACAAGCATGGATGATGAATGCATCATAATTTGCTCGAGAGGAGACTGGGATGTATTCACAAAGGCTGTCTCTAGTATTTTTGGAGTTACTGGTTCAGGTTTCCTTCAGAGACAAAAGAGACAGAGCCACTCTCCCCTTTCCATGGCAGGAATGTGTGTCCTTCCTTTGCCTGCAAGGGCAACATAAGGAGTTGGAGTTCTTCAGGTTGGCATTAGCCTTCACTGCCTCGTGTACATGGGCAGAGAGAAGCAGAACTGCTGTATCTAGAGAGGGTGATGTACTGTACAGAGGCAAGGATATCTGCTGCTCAAGCCAAAAAAAGAAAGTTGTTAAATGCAAGCTGTCAGACCCAGTATCACTGGAGGACGTCTCATGTCTTGAGTAGCTGTCCAGGTTACCTAGTCAATTTTCAGTTATTATATGTGTTAGAATAGCTGGCACTTTGATGAAATAAACAATTGAATTTTAAATTACGTGATTATGTGCTTCCTTTTGTTAATACCAAGAAATCATGGGTGAGAAAACATGCATTTATCAAGGTCCAAGTAAAAATAAGTTCATAAAAGAAGTTAACATGAGAGGAGAAAACCCTGCACACACATTTCCCAGCCAAGTGGTTTAACAATCTATTTTTGTAATTAAGATCTCTCAAAAAGGAGAGCATGACAAGGCAAGGAAGTCTTCCCTTTAAGGCTGAAGTAGATCCAAGTACCAGCTTGTCTTCACTTGGCTCATATCCAAGGCTAAACTGAAGCAGTTGCTCTCGCACCTCCTCAGCCAAGAAGGGGAATCAGAAAAAGGAGGGAACCCTTGGGGATAGAAATGCAAACAGATTTAATGAAATAACAAAACTAATACAAACATCAATGTAAAGTATATAAGCCTATACTCAACCTAATCCTCAGGAGCAGCAAAGAGAGAACAGCAGGCTGAGGAGGAGGACTCCCAGAAACCAGAACTCCTCTCCTCAGCACACGTTCCCCTTTATAATGAGCCTCAGCTGAGTGGTGGGGGATGGCCCACCCTCCATGGCTGGCCTATGGTTATGTCACAGTGAAACCAGGATACAGATAATCCTGAAAACTTTCAGCTGCCAGGTAGTTAAAATATTGTGGTTTAAGTCCCAGGGCCAATACACATTTATTCATGTTTGTCAAGTGAGGAAAATGGTTAAAAGGCCTTTAACAGACTTGCTAGTTATTTATTGATCTGTCTGAGACTAGCAGTGATGATACAGATGTTACTGTGACTGGACTGCTAAAGCAGTTCTTCATACATTGCACAATACAATACAACCTGGGAAATATGACTTTCACAAAAATTAGAAAATTGTCTACCAAAATCAAATATATGTGGAATATATCACCTGGAATACTCTGTCCAGCTCTGGAGCCCCCAACACAAGAAAGATGCAGACCTGTTGGAAGGTGTCCAGAGGAGGGCCATGAAAATGAACGAGGACTGGAGCAGCTCTTTTATGAAGACAGGCTGAGGGAGCTGGGGTTGTTCAGTCTGAAGAAGAGATGGCTCTGGGGGAACCTCACAGTGGCCTTCCAGTACCTGAAGGAGCCTACAGGTAAGGTGGGGAGGGACTTTTTATAAGGTCTTGTACTGAGAGGACAAGGAGTAATGGTTTTAACCTGTAAGAGGAGAGATTTAGATTAGAGGTCAGGAAGAAATTCTTTATTACGAGGATAGTGAGATACTGGAACAGGCTGCCCAGAGAAGTTGTGGAAGCTCTGTCCCTGGAAGTGTTCAAGGCCAAGCTGGATGGGGCTTTGAGAAGCCTGATCTAGTGGGAGATGTCCCTGCCCATGCAGGGGAGTTGGAACTCAATGATCTTGAATGTCCCTTCCAACTCTAACCATTCCATGATTCATCTGAATGTTGTGAATTTTGCTACAAGGAAATATTAGTAGATTTTCAACTTAACAATTGCATATGTGTATTTTCTGCTGTAATAGAAAAATATTTTTCATGTGGCAGTGTGGATATGGGTAAGTTCACTCTTAACTTTATCCAAGGAATTGCAAGAAAAAAAATGAGTAGCTGATACTGAGTTCAAAGATTCATTGCTCTCCACACATAATTCCACAGGGCAAATTTGAGTGGAAGACTAGGGTAAACCACCTCATAATAGAAAACTTACAGTATCCCACCTAATTTTAACCACTAATAAATAAACATGTATTTGCTAGGGCTGCTGTCTTCATAAAACTGAAACTTCTGTTTCTGAATCATTATATTACTCAAATAGCTAATAATCTTTCTCTTACTTGTCAATTTGAGGAATAGGTGTTGCTAATTTTGTTTTCCTATAGAAAAAGAAGGTCGTAAGTTGAATATCTCTTATGATTTTTGTTGTGATTTATTAAGTTTCTGGAAGTTTGTCTTGCATAAAGAGTAATGGATCTGACTTGAAATATTCAATACATTATTAAAACTCTTTCTGCGTTAATTCAGGCAAATCCAGAGAATAAACTAGAAGATGAAACTAAACATGTAACTTTTAACATTGACTATTGACAGGGGGATTACACAGGGATCTTTTTTCTTGGAACTAAGACAGACTTTATTTGGTTTTGCTTAATTCACTTTGAAAATGAATTATGCCATACCAGAATGATGTCACTTTAATTTTGAATGAAACTGCTGAGAGATTTAATTCTGTTTAATTAATGTGTTTAAATTTGTAGCTAATTTATCTGTTTGAAGTTAAATTTCCTGAGTTACTGTAGCCCAGCTCTCTTTTAAAGCTGACTATAGAAAGTCAGTGATAGTTCCTGCAGAAATTACTAAGGATATATATACTCTTAGATGGCTTTGGAAATGTTTTGTTATTTCTGGTACCTGCCCTGATATTTGCAAACTCCAGTTTGTCAGTTTTCATCCTTTTCCCTAGCATGAATAGCATGAGCCTTGACAGAAATGTGAATTGCAAATTTCATTGCCATATACAATGTTATTATGAAGTCTACAAAAGCATTCTCCATAGGCCCTGACCTTCTTTATGAATTAGATGACTTGTAGGAAAATCATCATGCATCTGTTTCTGAAGTTTATTTGTCTTCTAGACTTCTATGATTTATTTATTTTTTTCAGAGTTATGGTTATTCTTAGCTCCTGTAGATACTTCTTTTCCTGCTGTTTATTGCTTTACAGGGGTGGAATAAGTCAACATCATCTCAATAACGTGTTTTTGAAAGCAATCTGTCTTTTATATAAATGATCTGACTCTCACTCTAATGTATTCTATTCTATGCTATTTCTAACATATAGAAAAAAACCCAAAACCAGCCCACAAAAGGATCATTTACCAAACCCAAGATGCAAAATTTTATTAAAATAATTTGAAATGTAAATAAAATCTGAGTGGAAATAATTAAAGGATCTAAATAGTAGAGAGGATTTAATAAATTATCAAGATTTTTGATAGATTTTCCAGGATCATAGGGTTTCTTGCAATAAAAGACAAGAAATTATTTCACATCAAGTTCTAGAGTTAACTATGTCTGCATTCGCAAATAACGTGGCCTCAGTATTAGTGGATTTACAGAGTGAAACTTGTGGTGCTGAGAACCCAATGCTCACAACACGTCTTTCAGGGGTATTTCCCTTGGTTTTGCCCTCAGGCACTTGCCTGTGGTCTCTGCACCCTTTAGCAAGTGGAACACAGGGGAGACTTGCTTCTGGAGCCATCTGGCAGGTTGTTGGCCTTGGAAAGCCTGAGAGCTCTGTGATGTCTCTGTGAGGTGAAGCAGAGGTGTGACAAAAGCAATACTAGCTTAGAAAGTACATTCCCTTCGGGAACTGAAATACAGTGTAGTTATATCAACAATGTTTTCCTTATCAAGGTCCAGATACCCTCAGTTTACATCTGGCACATCCCACAGTGTTGGCTGAATGGGGAGCCTCAGGCAATGCAGTTATGTGCCTTCAGTTAAGCTTGTTGGATCTAGGTGCATGGATTGCTTTATTCTAGACACTGTTGGTGAAAAGACCAAAATCAGAGGAAATACTGCAGATTTAAGCAGTGGAGAAGGGTTGTGCCAGGCATGTGTTATTGTTCTAAAGATGCCAGCACCATCAGATATTCCCGCCCCCTCCTCCCCCCCCCATGCCCCCCTGCATTAAAATCTACCTTTTTCAGCAGATAAATCTCTGAAATCACTCAGAGTAAAGTGCAATTTGTCACACTTCCTTTTTAAAACCTTGGATCCATCTCACATTTCTATGGCAAAGGCAAGTCAGAAAATTGATATTTTTTAAGAAACAACAGATTGGTGGGTATTCTAGGATATAAAACCTCATGCAATAATTAGCAGAGAATGGGTTCTGAAGGGCTACCACATTCTAATTTTGAGAAAAGAGATTTGTTTTGAGTTGATGTCTGAAGAATGAGGCTGAGGGAGCTGTTAGATCCCATTTCTATCTCCGGTAGTTAGCTCTGCTGTGCAACCTCGTTTTTGCCAAATCTGTGTTCCTTGCTGACCAAGCTCAAGGGCAGTTTCTCAGTGTGTGAGAAGCCCTCTCAATTCACCTGTTCCTCAGTTTCTCCATTTGCAATGCTGAAAAAAAATCTCATTGAGATTCCGGGTCTACCTGAATGCTCTGAAAGTGGAAAAGTTTCCTTCCTTCTTTGCCATTAATTTCCCAAATGTAGGAGCTAAACTAATTCAGCAAATTAAGCAACTACATTTTGAGAGAATTCAGAAAAGCTTTGCTCCACATAAGAACCAGGATGTCTGCATGTTTGCTAATCTGCCATCTGTCATGTCTCCTGGCTGTCAAATTCTCAAAGATCCTGATGATGTTCAGTTCATTTGTTGATTTCTTGTGTCTCTCCATATTGTGTTATGACTATGGTAAGGTTTGGGGGTGTGGGTTTCTTTTTGTAAAAAAAATACTTTAACTGATTTTTAACAACATCCTTGCATTCAGAGAATCACAAAATTATTGAGGCAAGAAAATACCTTTGAGATCATCAAGTCCAGCATATGACCTAATAACACTACATTGGCTAGACAATGGCACTAGGTGCCACATCCAGCCTTTCCTTAAACACCACCAGGGACAGTGACTCCACCACTTCCCTGGGCAGTCCATTCCAATGTCTGATCACCCTTTCCATGAGAGAGTGCTTCTTAATACCCAACCTAAACCTCCCTTGGTACAGCATCAAGCCATGCCCACTTGTCTTGTCACTAGTTGCCTGGCTGAAGAGCCTGCCCCCCACCTGACTACAACCTCCCTTGAGGGAATTGTAGAGAGTAATAAGGTCCCCCCTGAGTCTCCTCTTCTCCAGGCTGGACAACTCCAATTTAATTCAAATTAATTTAATTTCTTCCTTGTTTTGCAATAGTTTACTGTTTAATTTTTATCATTAGCCTTCAAAGAAACACGAATTTGCAAGCACAGATTTATCTTTTTCATCATTCCAGCCTTTCTCCCACTGAGTAAAATTTCTGAAGCATTTAGAAATTATTTATGCATTGCAGATTATATAGTGGGATTTTATGTTTTTACAATAGTACAATGGTAATTTCTTCAGGAAATGCTTTAACAACTGACTGAAAAATATTTGAAAGACCTTATTTCAAAACTCCGTAAAATCCATGGGAGTCTTCCCATAGGTTTAGTGAGTTTTAGATCAGACTCCTTGTTGATCACCTTTTCCAAGCACAACTCTTTCATAAAGATGTAAATATAACAGCTTGTTGGGCAACCCTGATTATCTGCATTTATAGACATATATGCACTTTTCCCCAATATGATCTAAAATGCTCTGTCATCAAATACAGAAGTAGGCTAGATCGTTTCCCAGGTAAAAATAACCGTCAAGCTTAAGTACAATGGTGAGGTGGAAGAACAGGATGGTGAAATAAGAAATATTCTAACGAGTTTATAAAAACAAGCTGTGCACAAGACCCTGTGAACTGGGACAACAAGGAATGCTTTCCTTTGCATCTCAGGCGAAACTCTTGCAGAGTGACATCACCAGTGGAGAGACTCCAGGGCTTGTGGGAGACTTTGTGGATGAATGTAGGCATTCCATGCATGCAAAATGGAGCAGAGGCGTAAAAGAGCAGCATACAAAAATTATATAAAGGCTTGCCAAAGACAGGAACAAAGTAAAAAGGCAGGAACATGGCAATTAAACTTGATACAGGTAATTGGAAACTATTGTGACTCAATAAACAGATTCATGTCTTTTCATTGTCTTCACTCTGATTTCTTTTAGTATTGTTAAGACTGTAACATTTCATTAAAGATCTGCAGCTGCTGTATTTATATATTACTGTCAGTTGTTTGAAGTATGGTGTGATTTTTTCTTGCTCAGTTATAAAAGTCATAAGAAGATGACATTTTGTATTTCTCTCCTGGAAAGCCTTTTGGAAAAGTGAAGTGCATTTCTGCCTAAAGCTCTGTGAGAGTCGTTCTTTGCTTCTGTGACCTTTGGACAGGGCAACTCAGATCCAGGGATTTTCAGGAGCTACATTCAGTTGTGAGAGCCCAGCTAAGAATGCCCCCGCAGAACCAGCTCCTGGGCAGACTGAGCGCTGTGCTGGAGAAGCTGTCACTGGCTGTCACCTGGGGTTGGGGGCACTCCAGGTTTTGCTCACACTCCCTGAAAACATTAAGTGGATTACCCGTTATGAAGACAATTGAGGAGAACAAAATTAGAAAAATGAGCTCTCTGCTCAGACACTAGTATTTAGTACACTGTGTTCTCAACAGTGTTAAAAGCTTGCAGTGATTCTCAAATGCTGTTCTTTCTTCAAGGCTGGAAGAGAAACTGAGGGTCTTAAACAATTGACCATCATGTTTTCTCTTAGACAGATACATAGTCAGGCTGCATGGAGGGGTGTTGAAAAAACAGAGTTAAAAACCTAAAAATATATGGGAACAGCTGTTGGTGGATAAAGAGACTGGTCCTAAAGAAATATACAATTTTATTTCTGTGTGCATTTATATCCATTCTCTGTTATCTGTGAGATCTTCTAATATTACAGTGGTTTGATATTCTAAGTTAAAAGAAAAACACAATTTGGCCAATGCTCATTAGTGCTTCTTCATTAAGCTGCATTCTGGATTTAGATAATTTGGCAACTTTGTAATAGCATGACAGTCCACCTGACTAAGTCTAAATTATGGCACAATCTGTAAAGCTAACTTTGGGAAAGGCTTATAACACATTTACCAGCTCTTTTTAGGAGAAGAGCCTTTAAATAGAGTCACTGCATGATGTGTCAGTTCATTTTTAGGAGAAGGCAGTACAGACCCCTGAGCATGTCTGATTTAGAACCTAATTCAGGTGGTAGTGGTTTTGAGGGCCCTTTTTTTTTTTTTTTTTTTTTTTTCCCCTTAGATATTATCTCCTGGTCATCTGAAAAGGGACTTTGCAAGGCTGATCCTTGCTCTTTACCCCCATTACTCAAGTCCTGTGGAGGACACTTATACATTATGTGGTGTATGAAAAGCTGAGTAGGGAAAATGAGCCACAAGAAAAGCCTTTATTGTTGGGAATGAGTTTAAAGTCCTTCCTATATAGAGCTCAAGTATCTTGGCTCCATAGAGTTAGTAATAGGTAATGATTTAACCCCTTTTCCTGAGACGTCCTGGCCTCTCTTGTAACAAAAGTATCAGGCTTGGGCCTCGCTCAAAAAGCAGTTAGTTTTCTGCTATAATTATTCTTAGAACCTATAATTTTATATAGATGACCCCAGTGGAAATTGCTTATTTGTCTGTAACTACATAACGATTTACACAGAGCAAAGACAAAACATGATTAGAAAGAACTTTTTCAAAGCTGTTAACAAATTATACTGCCATTTTTCAACAACTCAGTAGAGCAGTGCATGGCCAAGAGGGATTAGAAAAAATTTCTTCTCATAACTGGATGTTGAAACTGATTATTATTCTCTTGCACAAAACTTACTTAAAATAATGTTAATGATTGTGGCAGCTGCTATATACTGTTGTGACTGGTACTTAACACACTCTCCCCTAGAGATTACACTATCCAAAACAGAAATGCTTTGAGGTGGAGGAATTGTCCAAGCAACACACCAATATCTGTTCCGGTTTGAAATAATTTTTCATATACTCTTATGTTATCTGGCTACTATTATGCAGTCTTCTTGGCTCCAAGGTCCTTTCTTTCTCAAAAAGAGTTGATGGGAGAACTGCAGATTCTGTAGCTGCTTTAAGAACATGGGATTGTGTGAACACTGACATAAACATGTTCTTCATGTGATGATGAGAATGAACATGAGAGGTTCTGAAGAGCATGTCTGACAGCCTTTGGGCAGTAAAGGCATTAACAGATCTGCTAAAGCTCTCTGTATCAAACTATGCCTCTCACATTTCACAAAGAAATAAAACTTGCTTTTTGGGCATATTTTATTTTTTATTCTCTTCACCATTTAATACCATCATGGCTGAAGATAGCACTCATGTTAGAGTGTTCTTGATAGGCTGAAAACAACCACAGCTGGCTTTCCAACCCTGTTGGGGGCACTGTGAAGAGCAGATGATCAGGGTCACATCAATTCCAGGAGATTGCTGTAACTAGGAAAAGGGGCTGAGGGTTGGTGGAAGCCCAGAGGAGGCTTTGTGGTTCAGTATTGAACCCACAGGTTTTGTCACTGTCATTTCTGTCCTCCTACTTGGAGCTGCTCAGGCCTGCCCACACACTGTCGGCTACAATTAAACATACATACCAGGTGTGACAGACAGGACTTATCACACTACGTAAGAAACAGATTATATTTACTCTCTTCAGGTGACTGAACTACTGGAGGCTCAATAGGACATGTAATACTGTATTCTGATGTAAATAAATAAAAATAAATTAAAAGTCTCTTGCAGAGCAATAAAAGTCAGGGCTAATGTTACGTCAGTGAATCTTGCAACCTCTGATAAACTGGGTCTCGACATGTAGAGTGTTACAGACCAGGAATGAAAAACTGCATTTTGGATGGGTTTTGTAAAAGTCATAATTGCCCAAGTTTTCAGGTTTAGGCTTGCCTCCAAATTTTGTTGAGTGTCTGCTGAACATCTGAGGTGGTTGGAAGTTGCAGGATTTTGTCACTTTGAGAAACCAGGCTTGGTAAAAAAAATAAAAATCAATGACATCCTTTTAATTTTATGCCATCGTGTTGAAATCATAAGAAACCAAATTTAGACTCCGTCATTTCATAAGTCATATAGAAAACAACAAAAAAAAGCAGTCTGGATTGATGTTGTTTCTATAACATCCCTGCTTTCAGAGTGGACATTCTTAAGGACGTTCTTAAACTCTGACAGAATCAAACAATTAACTAATGCTGTGAGATAAATGAATATTTTAGGCACAAGCCCAAAATCTCTGGTGTTTTATTGTCTGAAGTGAACCCAAATCTGATGCAGAAGCATAGACAAACTTTTTTAAACCTAATTCAAAGGTGTCAAGATTTTGGACCTTGTTTCTAGGGTAAGACTGGAAGAAGGCTCTTGCCATGTAGCAGGAAAATATGGCCAAGAATTCCTGCCTGCTGCAAACTGATCTGCAGCA
Source organism: Chaetura pelagica (assembly GCF_000747805.2). Taxonomy (NCBI): domain Eukaryota; kingdom Metazoa; phylum Chordata; class Aves; order Apodiformes; family Apodidae; genus Chaetura; species Chaetura pelagica. The sequence goes on from NW_009970725.1 coordinate 1,129,508, forward strand.
AGAGGACATGGAGGAGAAGAAACTGTTTCTTCTCATTTATTATTTATTCAATAACAAGAACTAGGAAAAATAAATACTGAAAATCTCTGGAGTTAGAAATTAACTGAGTGAAACGGAGAAATTATATTTAATAAAAATGGTTGTTTATCAGCATTTTTTGTAATGAAAAACTATATAGTTTTCACTTGGAAGAACAAACTTTGCACAGCAAGTTGTCCTAGCAATTGGAAGAGGTGTAGTTATATGGCATTCTACCAGATGCTTTAAATGACCAAAAAAACCCAACTCAACCAACAAATTCCCACAGATGTTCAGTGTTTTTCCTCTGGCAAAGAAATTCTGCAATGAGAAATCTGAATGTTGTGTATCTTCTGTTTCAAATGATTTAAAGAGGCTCTCTCAGAAGCTTTTTTTTTTTCTGTGGATTATGACTACGCTGAAGTTTCTGCAATTCAAGAGGTAACAGACCTCAATTTGTAGATTAAAGCCCAGCTCAAAATTAAAGTTATGACAACGCAATGTAGGATAGGAGAATAGGGCAATCTTTCAAAAGCCAGGTGTCATGTACCCACAAAAGTTCTTATTCTCTTTGAGGACAAACACTGTAAGCTTTAGGTTTATTTGTGGTGATCATGCACCACAGAATAAGTTGTTGCCATCTCACAGAATCACCGAATGGCAGGTATTGGAGGGGACCTCTGGAGATCATCTAGTCCAACCCCCCTGACAGAGCAGGATCCCCTAGAGCACATTACACAGGAACATGTCCATGTGGGTTTTGAATATCTCTGTTAACCTCAGCATAAAGAAGTATTTTCTCATATTCAGGTTAAAACTCCTGTGTGACCATTAGCCCTTGTTCTGTCACTGGACACCACTGGGAACAGTCTGACCTCATCCTCCTGACATCCACCCTTTAGATGTTTATAAACACTGATGAGATCCCCTCCTCAGCCTCCTTTTCTCAGCCTTTCCTCATATGGCAGATGCTCGAGTCCCTTAGTCATCTTAGTGGCCCTGTGCTGGACTCTCTACAGTAGTTCCTTGTCCTTCTTGAACTGGGAGCCCAGAACTGAACATAGAGACCTCACCAGGGAAGAGGAGGAGCATAAGCTGCCTTGACCTGCTGGCCACACTCCTCTTAATGCATCCAAGAACAGTATTTGCCTTCTTGGCTGCAAGGGCACATTGCTGGCTCATGGTCAGACTTTTCCACCATGACTTCCAGGTCTTCTTCTGCAGAGCTGCTTTCCAGCAGGTCAACCCCTAACCTGTACTTCATGGAGTTGTTCTTCCTCAGATGGAGTACCCTACACTTGCCCTTATTGCACTATATTAGGTTTCTCCTAATCTCCAACCTGTCCAGGTCATGTCAGATGGCAGCACAGCCTTCTGGCATGTCAGCCACCCCTCCCACTTCACTAACATTACCAACTTAAAGGACAAAAAGAAAAGTTACAGAAGAGGCCATATCCATAGTTATAATTTTCTCCATTACATATGTAAGTAATTTGTTCCCATTAAGTCCTCTGAGTGACTTTTGGTTTAATTTCCTTTCAACTGGCTGAAGGACAGAGCTCAGAGAGCTGTGGTCAGTGGGGCTGAATCTAGCTGGAGGCCTGTGACTAGTGGTGTCTTCCAAGAGTCAGTAATTGGTCCAGTCCTGTTCAATATATTAATCAATGACCTGGACAACGGGATTGAGTTTCTCATTATTTTTTTCTACTGGTAACATAGTGTTATTTTGTCTAATTAGATAAGCACATCTCATACACAAAATAGGAAGGACCTGATGTTTTTAGAACCTGAGATATCACATATGTACTGAAATCCAAACAGCAAATCTACCTTGGCCTTTGGTAAAGTGAAATATTTTATTTTTTCCCGTATTATTTATGTGCTTTTCAAAAGACAACAGAGATTTATATGAAGTTCTTAAAGATACCAGAAAGAGAAATGCATTGAGTGAATTTTAAATGCAGTCTTCTAACAAGATGAAGTGCTCATATGGTGAAGGGACACAAAAGAGAAGGAAAGAGAAAAAAGAACCAACAGAAATATAAAGAGAATCCTTAATTCTCTAAATGGAAAATGATTCAAGGAATTCTACTGTTGATACAGGGCCTACTCAAGGGGTCATAAAATGATTAGTGGAAAACGATGAAAAAATCTAAAAGTTTGTTTCTGTTGAAAATCTTTCAAGTTTCTTCCTTCTTTGTGCTCTGCTATTAAATAGAAATTCTTAATTTTATTGCATTCCAGTGTGAAGTGTTGTATGCAGCTAACTCACTTTGAATGAAAAAAATCTCATCTGTAGAAGCATCCTTAATACTTAGTTAAGAACAGCACTTACGTGAATTGAACATGTTACTTGCTAATAATAGGATAGCATTAAATAACATGAAACTGAAATGGTTTTCCATTTAAAAATCTAATCGTTTCTCAGGACTGAAAGGGGTCAGCATGTTCTGTCAAAGGTTCATCTTCTACAACTGCAGAAAAAGTCTTTTGCTGAAGTTCAAAAAATCTTGTAAGGATCAAATGACATTACTGCTAGAGTGAGAGCAGCCATACACTTTATCTCCACTTCCATTAAATATCACTTTCTCCTACTTATCACTTATTTTAGAAAAACTTCAACTCCTACTGTGTTTTAAACCTGGCTGACTTGTTTTCCATTCAGGAGTTCATATTCCTTGCTCTCCTCCTATCTTTTTCTCAAGCCTTTTGGACTTCCACTGGTTTCTCTCTTATAAGATGGATGGTCTAGTGTTCCAAGAGGAACCTCTCCTCCTTAACATAGGCGTTTTCTCTTCCCTTGAGGACCTGCATGTCCTATGGGTGTCTGGACATTCTTTCTTTTCTTTCAGGAAAGGAAGAAGAGTTACGGCTGCTCCCAGTCATTAAAGATGCCATTGTATTATCCCTTCCCATGTTGTCATCAGAGATCCTTAGCCCAAAAAGACATTAGCTGTAATGAAAACTTTCCATAAGTGAATAAAAACTGCTGGGTAGGGAGTGAAGGATATAGGCATATTGTAGATCTATTGAACACGTGAATACTTCTACATTTTGTTCCAATGCAGAGACAACCTCCATGCCCATTTGCAATAGTCAGTAATTTTTAGACTTGCATTCCTGTGATTTGGAATAGCACTTCCATGTTTTAAAAGCATAAGTTATCCTCTGCAACATTTATATTGCAAGAGCAGCTGAGGTATTCTGAAGCTGAAGCAGATGATACAGGTGACAGATTTACTTAATATTGCTGATATAAAAATCCATTCAGCAATTTCATTAACCCTGCTTTCAGCATGCTGAAATGGCATGGTGCAAGATGCCATTCTTTTGAAATGAAGTGAGTTGAATCCATAATTTTTTGAAGTTTGGAAAGCCACTGCTTTATCAGACAGAAGGTAATTTTTTTGTGTGTGTGGAATTTTTTTTCTGATTGTACCACTTATCCTGAGCTAAGAAAGAATTATTTAAAACTACATTATTAGTCCACATACATCTTTATGTAATTTTGGTATAGCAATAGAAATAAGTATGAAATGAAGTGCATTTGACTATATTGTTCATTATTTCAATGTAACGGCTGAAAAGTTGGTTGCAAAATTTTACAAATAAAGTTTTAAAATAGATAATTTTCAAGAAAGATTTTGCTCAGTTGTAGTCTTCTAAATTAGATGCTTAGGATAGGAGTCTAGGTTGTTTACAATGAAGGGGTAGATTTGAGCTCTGGATTGAGGTACTCTGGGTAACTTTATTGACCATATTAGTTTAACTACTGAGATTAGTTTGTCTCAGACTCCTCTCCCTCCTTCTACTAATTTTCCCTTTCCTGCTGTTGCCCAATAACACTTTCATCTTCCTTCAGCCCTTGCTCTTTCCC
>NW_009970725.1:1133742-1152417 GCF_000747805.2 Chaetura pelagica
CTTTCCCTTACATTTAGTATAATTCTACTATTTTACCAAAGCTTCTTTCCTTACAGCCTTTTACAATAAAAGCGGTTTAAGACAAAAGAGATTAAATATCTTTAATGCATACCATTTAATATGCAGTAAGTTCACTGAAAGGCCAGCTGTTCTGGCCCCTTGGGTTAATACTGCAGTAACAGCTTGAGGGCAGGAAGAAGATAAAAGATGCAATGTTTAAAACCAATTAGTAAGCCACAAATTTTATCAGCATCTGTAAAACAGCTATTCCCTTTTTGACACCTCTGGAGGCAGCAGTTGTTTTCAGACAAGGTGGTGTTTGAAGAGATATATATAGGAATGTCTGCTGGAAGAGTTGATATTCACCTAATTTCAGGTTGTTTGTAGCATAGTCTTCCTCCTAAGATAAGAACAGAGAAAACAAATAAGCTTTTCTACTCAGGATATTTTTTTTAAGACAAAAGAGTGGCCATGGCATGCTAGTGTAAAAATAAATTTAGTCTGCTTGGGTTGTGTAAAAAAGACACACTGTTAAAAAGAAAAAAGGGGGAAAAAAGAGAATTTAAGTAGCAAATAGAAAAAATCATTATAGTATTTTTTTGGTCCAAAGATTAAGGGAAAATAAAACATGCAATGAAGAGAAGGTGGCAATGAATACTCAAGTTTAAAAGTGTAATAGAAGAGCAGCTTCAGTTTGCTGAAAAGTTTGTATAGCTATTGGTTAATAAAGAATTATAGTAATTTACATCGAGATCTATTGGAGGTATTACAGACGTAAATCTCATTGAAAGTCAGTTGGAGATGGACATGTAACATTCATGTTCCCTTTTTAAGACATTTCTTTAAGTCTTGGTAGCAAAGTGGTGGATTTTTTTTTTCATCTTGTGAAAACAATCTGGTACTCAAGAAAAGAACTAACTATTATTAAAATAAGCATGTAGAAAGAGACTGTAAATAGGGACTTCTAAGGGCTATGGAAAATTATCACAGCTGCAGAAATAATTCCTTTATTAACTTCAAATTATTATTATTACCACTGTGCAAAACACAGCAATTCAAATGACTGGGCTTTCTAAAGATTGTGCTCTCTTTTCCCCCTTAATCTCTGTTGAGAAAATGTTTCAAAATTGGGGAGAAATAGGGCTTACGGACAGGACAGGACATGAAATTGGATCATGTCAGATAGCCATTAAGAGAAATAGTATTCTCTGAGAATTAAATATTTTGTTACTATTAAGGTAAGCAATTTCCACAGTATATATAAAATAGCCTTTTCTGAGGACAAAAAGGGAATACTGACACAAGGAAATTATCAGTTTTTAGGCTTTACAAATGTATATGTTAAGCCACTCTCAAACTTGAACCATAAAATGACCAGCTAATATAATGTTACACATAATCTGTGTGCATCACTGTTATCAGCACCTTTGGCTGATGCAGTAGCTGGGCCCAAGTCTTTTACCAAGCACCTGCCTGGGGTTTTAGTGTTTTTGGGGGGTCTCCACGCCCTGTGGTGACTACACTGAGGGTCACGAGTCTTATCATTCTGCTTCCCAGCAAGGTTCCTCTTTGTGCTATCTTGCTTTTCCCCCTGGAGACATTATCCAGGTAACAGAACTACACTATGAGGAACATTTACAGCTTGTGTTGCCAAGGTGGAAGGAGTAAGGAGTTTTAATGTACTTTATATTACTGTTATGTGCATCTGTTTACGATCAGGGATTTTGGTACATCAGCAGGGATGGCTGAGTCAGTTGCTTCCAAATAGGAACTGCTATTTTTTACTGAATGCATAAACCTTTCCAAAACAGCCCAGACTTTCCCTTGTTTCTCCCTTACTCTCTCTGTGAACAAGCAACATATGTTGAGAAGACAGGGCAGAAACACCCTGAGGCAGTATTTATGCAGAGGAATAATAACGATGGCAGAAGTCAGAGAACAGAGAGCCCCACTCCAAAACAGGGCTGCCTGGCTCTGTCATGCAGTTTAAAAGAGAAAAATTACCCAAGGTCTCGATTTTGCAGTGGTACCTTAGTCAATAATTACAAGAGATGACTCCAGCAGTTTTGCTAATAGACTCCAGCAGTTTCCAGCCTCAAAAGGAAAATAGAAGGCAGGGATGGATTTACCTGGGGAGAAGGGGACAGCTAAAATTTGAGCCTCTAGCTTCCCCTGCCAGTTAACAGGAGTGGCCACACTTTTTGACTAGTCCCAAGTGCCCTTTCTCCTGCTGTCAGGTAAAAGTAGAAGGGAGATGGAATTTTGTTAAAGGACAGAGCTATTCTCAGCTGAAGAGTTTAAAATCATTGTCAAGGTTTTGTCTTTTGGATGCATCAGTTTGGGAAAATGAATCAGTTACAAAGTAAAAGTGGTATATCACAAAAAACAACTATTTCATTAAACAAGGGAAGAGGCAGAATTGTTATTCAAGATTAATATTGTCAAAACCTAAATTAAGTCGGCAATGATCTATGACTTCTAACTATAATTTCAGTGGACTTACAGTTTTTAATCAACACTAATAAGGATTTTATTCAGAAAATGAACAGAAAAGGGAAATGTACTTTAATTGTTAACAAGCTGATCTATCTGATGATCCCAGTGATTATTTTTTTAATTTTGTTTTTGTATTTCCTGATTGCAACTATAGGAAAGTGTGAAATTTTGTCCTGTTTTTTCGTAAAAATGAGAAAAATAAGTGAGTTAAATGTACTGTCCTAAACAAAACTAAACACAGCGGTAAATGTTGTGGTTTGATAGACACTGACATTTAAATTATTATTTTTTTTAATATTTAGGCTGTCTTAAAGAAGAAAAAGTACATTTTTCATAATGTCAATAGTATTTAGGGTTTAGATATTTTTTGCTATTTTTTTATTGTTGGAAAGGGTTTGATTAAGGTAGTGGGAATTTGCTATAGTTTCTAGTAATTATCAATATACTGATTAATTTACTTCTTACCAGCTGTGGTTTTATATCACTTACAGACCCATTATATGGAATGTTAAGAGAAAACTGAAACTCATTGTTTCCAGAGGGGTTGAATATCCTCAGTAACACCACAAAGCTAGTTTGGAAGGGATCTTTTCACCTAGGGAAGGAGGGTGGAAAGCCTTAGAAGCAGCTCAATCTGATGGATGGAGCCGGACAATGGAATCAATTGAGTTAATATGAGATGTGAATTTAGCTCAGTGCATTCCAGATTCTCAATGTAAATAGAGTAGAGCCTGGTGTATCCTGGCTTAAAAGTGCAAGCTATGCCCCTACAGCATGGAAAAGATAAGAAGCACCTTGAGAAACTCAGCAAAAGTGTGGGAGTACTGAGTGTGGAGCAGAAAGAAAAGAGGATAAAATTGTCACTACAGCTTTCCTCAGCCCCCAGTGCCCCTACCCCAAGACCCTGCTGTTGCATGACATAGCCAGTGACTGCTTCAAAGCAGTAATTTCATGGGTAGCAGGAGCTTCTAGGCCTGGGAAAAAAGGAGCTGTTTTTGCCCAACAAATGAGAATAGTGCTTTTCTGCCAAAATACAATGTTGGAGTAAAGCTATGGTAGAGATTAAAGTAAAACATGTGTGTCTTAGTAATGGTCAACACTTCCAACAGATGCTTTAACAACAGGCCAGAATATGTGAAAGATTTTAGAGAAAGATGAGTTTCTGAGATACTTCTGCACCAAAGTGGAGTTTAAAAAGTTAAGTGAGAACATAAATACAATCAGACAAGCACTGATGGGCTGTTATATAGATGGGAATTTATTAGTCAGTAAATACTGTGTGTTTTAATAATTATGAACTATAAGTGCTTCCTGTAATTACTGTCAAATATCTGTCCAGGAGATAAAGTACAGCTGAATTTTGAGTAGAGATATTATGGTATCCATATATAGATTAACAGGAATTTTATTCTGCAAGAAGACAGACCAATTTCAAAGACATTTGATTTCCAAAGTGGGTGAAAGGTATATTTTCCTCTACGGTAATAAAGATATTTTATATCATGATGCTGTAAAGCAATAATGTAATGGACATATGGATATTATTGCAGTCCACTTTGACTTAAATTAAATCAATATTTACTTACATGACATAAAGGGGAATTAGCTCAAATGGTAGAGCGCTCGCTTAGCATGCGAGAGGTAGTGGGATCGATGCCTGCATTCTCCAGTGTTTTGCAGGCTGAGAGAGTGAGTGTTGTTCAGCCAGGAGAAAAGAAGGCTCTGAGGAGACCTGTCTGTCTTCTAGTGACACCTTTAGGAACTTTCTGTCTCTGATCTCTGGCTGTGCAAGACTATGAGACTCCGTATTAGAAAGCTGTATGTTACAGCTTAATCAGTAGTTACTCCCTTTGACACAAGGGAGGATGGTTTGGTGCCCAAGCAGCGAAAAACTTCAGACAGGAGGACAATCAGATTTGAAATTTTAAAAGCAACATGAGGAACTGGAAGCTGAATCTCCTAGCAATGGAAAGAGAGGAATGCTTTAGCCATTGGGTTGCTGATCAGAGGTGACAGAGTGCTCAGCCTTCTTTGGAAAAAAGTGTCTGACCTCATGCTTGTTTTCAAAACTATGAATTGTGTAGCTAACATTAGCAGAGATTACTGAATTATGAATTATAAAGTGTGGGAGCTCCCTATCAGAGGACCACTGAAAGCATTCCTTTCTCCTCAAAGGATTATACCAGTGTTACCCTCCCATCTGCTCAGTATTAACTGAACTGACTTTGAATGTGTAGGGTACCCCAAGTGCCTAAGTGGATTCTCCGTAGAATGCCGTGTGTTAAGGCCAACCGTAGCAATAATGAGCATAAAGTCCCTTGAAGCCTAACTTATGGCCTGCTCAAGGTTACCGCAAAGACTGTTGATGTCAGTAGGATTTGAACAGAAGTTTTAGGTGTGCCTCTTCGAAATCACAAGAGTGTGGCAGACGGATTCACCGAGGGGAACTTATCGCAGGATCAGGTTATTGGTATACGGAAAGAACATGAGGTTGGTTCCTTCTCTTTAAATGTCTGGGTTGTGGTAGTGTTGAGGTACGTCTGTTACTTAACTCTGGTTTTGCCAGGCTTTCATAAGCCATACTTATGAAAAGATGAATATGTTATCTAAGCTACAAAAAGCTGAACTTTATTATCTGACAGTTAAGCTTGCAAAACCTTGAGTATGAAAACATTAAACTCACTCATCCTTCAAAGCAGTTAGTTCAATTTTCCTGTCAAACTGAAACAGTTGTTTTCCTTGGAGAGTCAAATATCCTCTTTTACCCCCAGTCTTTGACTTTCAGTTTAAAAAAAAAACCAACCAGATACTGTTCTCCTTCTGTGATTTTTTGGAACACACATTAATGTCAATTAAACTGCAATTTTAACTCACATTTGTCTTTTGATGGCACTGAAATAGGCAATATCAAGAATATTCTATGAAGTTTAGTTGTCTTGAAATTTTCAATTGTGTGTAGAACCTGTTTAACTCATCATAGCTTGTCTGCATGTCATATTTAGTAATGCTGATGTAAGTTGCATCAATTGCTGTTTTTTCCAAGCCCTTTGCAAACAAAATTACACAATGCTTCACAATATCACTAGAGACACTTTCAGAACAATTTTAATCACAACTTTAGCCTTATGCTCTGGTTTATAAACAGATTCTCTAATCTCCCTAAATGCAATATATACATATAAATGTAAATGTCACATTTAGCAACAGATTGTGCACATTGGCTGAGCCAGGCACATATTTAACATTTATCTATTGGCTTAAATCCAAGACCTCACTTAAATTACTCATGTGCTTATGACTGGGTGAGTGTTTAGTGGATTGGGGCATAGAAAAGGAAGGCTTTTTTTTTGCTAGTCCTGAACTTACAATGCTTGCCTATTTTTTATATCTCTGGAAGTTTTGTCTTGAAATGCAATTTTTGTTGTAATTCTTTTTTTTTTTTTTTCAATGGAGCAGGACAGGGAAAGAGGTAAAAAACCATGGTTTATAGAATTAAAATGAAGCTAAATCAGTTGTGGAAAAGACAGTTATACTTATTAAGTGGCATTTTTGTCAACTTTAAATTAAAAAAAATAAAAAAGGAGGAAAGGCAAAGGTCCTGGTCAGGTTCTCCCCACTCCCTTATGTAGGACTAATTTAATGCAACATAAAATATTGAAGAGTGACATCTTTTGAAACTTCCAGTTTACTCCATCTTTTTATATACAGCCATTAAAAAGCTTTGAGTTGCAACAGGATTTCTGAATAATTGTTTCATCAGCATGTGTTAAGTGTATTTTTATCTGAAACAAGTAAAATAAAACCCAGGAACAATTAGTAGAGTTGCCTACCTCATCTTTCTCTCCTTTTACAGCTTTCTTTGTACATACAGTGATATTTTCACAAATTTTCTCGTAATTTATCAAACAATAAGGTCTTATTTTAATTTCTCAAAGGGGTGGGACAAAATTTGAAAGCTGGAGATAACCATGTGACTTATATGAAAGCCCATGTCATACATTGTTCTTTTTGTTATCTTTTTTCCTGTATCTTCTTTGACTCTTTTTTTTCAGATGTCTAAGTTTTGAGACAGAGACATCTACAGCCAGTGTATTTTTAGAGAGCTACCAAGGCTGAAATGATTACCAAACATTTTTGCTCACAAACAGGAATAAATTCCAAATACTATATCTATGTGTGAGAACAAGATGAAAAACTAGGTTAAAGGAACGATGTGATTCTTCTGCTGGCAGATTACATGAGTTCAATGAAACAGAGATGAATGAAAGCCATTAATGGGCATCCTGCACTAATCATTCTCTACTGAAGAGGCACAGAGTTTGCAGATGGACTTTGCTTCAGTGTCCTTAGCTTGAAGGGCTGATATTCAGCTGAGATCCCTTCTGCAGGGGTCCTTGCTCATTCAGGGTGAAAGTGTTTCTGTAACAGGGCCTGCCATTTTATGTCATTTCACTTCTTTTGCTGGAAGTGAGTTATGTATATGCAGATGAAATCTGTAATACCCTCATTTCTGTAGCCACACTGATGGTTTCCATAGCAACTTGCCTGGAGTTTGGAAGGAGACACACAGCCTGCAGGAAAAAAAGCAGAAAGGTGATGGGGCACATTAGCATGAACATGTTTGCAGTGCTAATGGGAGTCTTAACACATCTTAAAAAATATATATATATATTTAAAAAAATAATAATTTTATTGTCATATTGAAACACAGTGTATGAAATACTCCTTACCCTTCTCAGGCTTTTAATTCATAGAATCATAGAAAGGTTTTGGTGGAAGAGACCTTAAAGATCATCTAGTTCCAACACCCCTGCCATGGACAGAGACAACTCCCACTAGACCAAGTTGCTCAAAGCCCCATCCAGCCTGGTCTTGAACACTTTACAGGGATGGGGCTTCCACAACCTCCCTGAGCAGCCTGTGCCAGTGTCTCACCATGCTCACAGTAAAGAGTTTCTTCTTAATATCTAACCTAAATCTACCCTCTTCCAGTTTAAAGCCATTACTCCTTGTCCTCTCACTACACACCATTGACACAGTTCTTTCCCAGTTTTCCTGTAGGCCTTCTTCAGATACTGGAAGGCCACTAAGGTCTCCTTGGAGCCTTCTATCTCCAGGCTGAACACCCCAGTTCTCTCCCCCTGTCTTTATAGCAGAGGTGCTCCAGCCCTAAAATCATCTTTGTTTCCCTAATTCTTCCCTTTTGCCTCTTGTCTGTGGTGCATGAAGACTTGTCATCACCATCCAGCTCAGGTTCAGGGAGCTGCTGCTCCACTGGTACCAGGTCCTGGGTTGTTCTGGTGCTCCTTCCTCTTCTCTCAAGAGGTGACACTCCAGCCAACAGGATGTCTGAATGATTTCAGCAACTGCTGATTCCACTGCACCAATATTTGGAGGTTCAGCTGTCTGTAGTGGCACTTGTCTCCTTTGTCTAAAAAATCAAGTAAAGTGAGGATTGGAGGAGCAGCAGAATGGAGGCACACAGTACTCTGGAGAGCAAGCACAGAGAGCAAGGTTTGTAAAGGACTGCAGGTGAACACAACTGAGATGGCAGAAAATGTTTGCAAGAGAAAAGTATTATTTTGATTCTACTGTCCCACTCTATCTATCCAGCTAGTCACTGAAGGAAAAAATACCTTTTAAAGGCAGGAATTAAAACACATGGGCCCTTAGAGAAGAGGAGACAACACTGCTAGGAAGAGCTACATGTCTTTCTTTCCACTCTAGTCTCCACCCTTGTTTTAGGAAAAAGAACCAGTTCCAGACATTGATACTTAGCATTTCTGACGCCCAAGCCTTTTGGTTATGAGTGGGTATGTTCTTCCTCCTACTCATACTAGCAATAGTATGAACAATAGTATCCATTTTGAACTTAGACCTGATGGATTTGTTTCTAGAACTTAGGTGAAAACTATTGATCAAATGCACTACTGAAGTGTACTGGTTTTAGCTGGGATAAGGTTAATTTTCTTCCTAGTAGCAAGGATGAGATTATGATTTGAATATGTGCTGAAAATAATTTTGATAACATACAGTTAGCTTGGTTGTGTGATCAAGGACAGCAGCACCTTGCTGCCAGGACTTGGGTAAAATTTCTCAGCATGCACTTGTGTTTGTTCTGAAGTGCAAATCACACTCTCTTTCCTGATTGCACAAGTAGAGCTGTGTTTCTAGACGCCACCCCTGCCAATTATTGCTATTAGACTAAGGGCTCCCTTTGGTGCTTTTGTTCTTGGCCACTGGCATTCATTGCCTCACAAAAAATAGACTGCCCATTTGTTTCCAAAGATATTTTTTCAATTTCTGGGTTAGAAAATCTTTCAAAAAGAGTGTTCCCCTTATGGAAGTACAGCCAAACATAAGCCTGGGATCTCAATATCTGAGAGCATTTATGTGTGGAACTGGGAGGAAGAAAAACATCAATGTACTTGGAAACCCCCAAATGACATTCACAGTTGTTTTTTTTCTGGGCACTGAGGCTCCAAGGAGCCTCTCAACAAGCTCTGTTAGCCCTAGCAAGACCTGACACTTGCGGCACTTCTGTGCACTGTCCCTATGCCCAAGCAGAGCATCCTCCATTGCTGCATGAGGGATCCTGCTTTCTCCAAGCCTGGGCACAGCACCACTGGCAGCTCCAGGCCACTCAAAGGGCCCCACTCCTGTTTTTATTCAGCTCTCTCCCACCTTCTGTGTTGCTGGGTCTGTCGCTCAGAGCTGCTCCCTATTGCTTTGGCATCGCAATCCCTGCCCAGTAGTGTTATACCTGGTACACTGGTAAAGAATGAGCTTCCCAGTGGGTTAGAGGCACTCATTACAGCACTGCACTGTGGGCTGCTGCATTTATCATCTTGGTAATTCTTCTGTAATTGATGGGCTGAGACTATCTGAGATAGCACTTTGTACAATTTTGATTCCCATTAGTACTGGATATGAGAGAGATGAAGCAGCACACAAAATTTTCCTGTGCTTTACACTGTTGTTTCTGCATCATTATATATATTTTTATTAGAACTAAATCCAACAACAGAAATAAGTATCATCTTTTGGATGAATGGATCCTTAAGGAAATGGATCTTTTTCTTTTAATGCAGGATTTCTTGATCCTGGATTAAAAAGCATAACCAAAAATAAATATATCTATTTCATAGGCAGAAGTAACCCTTTAGCTTATAGTGGTGACAATAAATAGGACTTTGAAGGATGATCAGGTCTGTGGAATGAAAAAAAACATCAGAATAAAACTGAAGTGTGAGACAACTGAAAACATGAAACAGAAGATGTCTCTCAAGGAGAGCGATAGACTACTGTACATAGAATTCAGTTGCTAAAAAGTTATAGATCAACGTTATAGATATACAAACTTGATTTTTTAACTACTTACAAAACTCCCACAGAAGACAATGACATTTCTATTTCAAACAAGGACATTAGTTTTCAAGTCTATTTTGTGTGTTTGGATAATCTCTCCTCTTTCACTGAGACAGTGTGTTATTATGTGGATTGGACTATTATCCTAATCTATAAGCCTGCATAACTGTGGGATGATATACCTGGATGAAACTAAAGATATATAAAGCCGGTATCCTACAAAACATTAGGAACTATTAAATTGTCAGTGGTATTTACTCCAAACAGGGTATCATTTGTTTTTGCCTAAAGAAAAAATGTTTCCAGCACCCAGCTCCTTGGATAAACTGCTGTCTCTTGGAACCTTCAATGAGAAAATAATTCTTGAAGGTGAAAATCCTGACACAAATGTTGAGTAATCTACTAGTAGCAGGCATAAAGTGACCCGAGATGCCTTTCTGACAGTGCAAAGACTATTTTTCCTTCTTAGGGTTTTTGAACACTGGAGGACTCCTAGTTTTTTTTACTTCAGGAAAGTACAGTAAAAAACCTTTCCATCTTCAGCTCAGCTAAAGCAGATTGCCAGAATCTGGTCAGATCACTGTATTTTTGATCAGGCAGAATTCCCTTCTGAGGAGCTGTTTGACATAGGATGGCAAAAGCAAGCTCAAGATTTGGACATGTGTAAATCAAAGCAAGTTACCAGTCTTTCTATTTATTTATTCTGATTTTTCCAGCCATGAAAAAAATAGTTCTTCTTTGAAATACACTTCACAGTATTTACAATTTTATAAATACACTGCATTATATTTTTGGCGTGTATATCTCCATTCTCACCTCATTAACTTTTGAGTAGCTGTCTCTCATAATGGAGGTAATAAAAATCACCTGTTCAATCACATCCTTGGAAGCATTCTTTGTTTGTGTTGTTTCTCCAATTTAGTATATTTTATGAGTGCCAGATCTGTGTAGAAGGGAAAAAAAATAAATCAGTGTTTGATTTGCATTTCCCTGGGAAACAGAAACGTGTGTAAGATTAACTTCCAGAAGGCAATGTTTTTTCTCTTTAGAGCTCGTCTGCTCTTTGCAGAAAGATATTAAGGTGTTCCTGACAGTACCACAGTAGTGTGTCCTGAGAGAGCTTTTGAGCTGATGTGGTTTTGGAGACAAGAATAGTAGTGTACACAATACCAACCCTTGCCCCATTTTTGTGATATATAATAAATACTGTAACTAGCTTATTTTGGCCACAGCTGTCTTAGTAGGTTGTTATATAAATCTAATGTTGTTGTGAAAAGAGTTAAGAATACAATTGTAACACAAACCATGTTCTTGCAGAGAAATACAAAGTATTTGTGTGATACCCAGCATAAGCTGAGAAGTGATAGTATTGCAGGGAGTTTATTAATGTAATACTTTTCCAAAGCACTTTTTTCTTGATTGCACCATGATTCTGAAAAACCCTGGCTTCTGTTACCCATTCATGAGACACTTGCAAAGTAGAGTAAATCCTTACTGTGCTCACTCTTGCACATCTTCTCCCACAGAGAAGTTAATCTGCCCCTGCATGTTTCTTTGTTGTACTTGTTAGTGTTTTAGCCTTGTTGCTCAGACCCGTTGCCATCTTTTGCTTGTGTTGGTGATGATGTATTGACAAACAATCAAATCCATATGCTGTGACATGCCATGTATCTCTTTTATCTCTGTTACCTTGTAGGCAAATAGTAAGAAAAAATAAACCTGCTTTTAAAAAGTCCTTGGCTGGGACAGTTGGGAATGGTTTGCCAAAACAGCTTCCTGTTAGGTTCAGGTTTGTCAAGAATGAGTTAGACATGGCAGCTACAGTGAAAGCAAAGGAGATTTTGGATCCACATTAAGCTCTGTTTATACTGGGAAGATCCATTTGTACCCCAGGAAATCATTAGTTTTGTGGTAGGTAAACATGGTCTGTGGTGGAGAGGACACTCAGGCAGGATTTTTGTAAGCACATCCCTACTGCAGCCTGTCTCTGCTTTAAATTGCTACAGAATTTGGATTGGGCAGCCTTTGGACAGGCAATTAAATGAGACTGGAGGGAGGATCCCAACTGCACATCAGTTTCTTTGCACTTGTACTTTTTAAACAAAGGATCATTTATTCACTGAAAATTACAAAGCAAACACAAAAGGCTAAAACCATGTACCCCTAATTTGGGTTTCCTCCTTGCTTTTTGCTTACGCTCATCGATCTTCCTAAGCGGATTCTGGCTCATTGCTCCCCGTTCCTCTAAAGACTTGATTTTTTTTCTCCTGATCCTAAGCTTAGTGCTGGCAAGAGCAATAATCCTTTCCCTGGCTGTGGTGAAGTAGCTGCTTCCAGATAAACATTGCCAAGGTTTGCACTTGTGATTTCAAAGTCCTGCCTTTTTTCTTCCAAACTATATTTAATTTTAAGGGATTGGAATATATTGAGCAGGGCTTATTTAATTTTTATAGGACTGAGGCAGTCTAGGCAGTATTCATAAGCTTACTTTGTTTAAAATTTTATTATTATGTAAGAAGTTTTGTGATTTCTTGGCTATTCTTTTCTCAACTGAAAGCTTTTATGAGCTGTGTAGATCTTTACTGATGACCCAAGCGATTTTCTGAATCATGGAGCCTTTTTGTTTTAAATCACTCCATATACTTACTGCTGACTATAAAAAGTGCAAATAAACAGTTCCTGGAAATTTGTTCCCTTGTGAAGCAAACAGCAAAGCTCTAGAAAAAAAACTTACTTTGGAGAACATACTAACTTGTTACAAAACAAATGAACTTAATCATCTTAGAGGGAACTATATTTAAAATAAGAGGGAAGAAAATGTAAGTCTTACCCCCTATTAAAATGTCTGTAGTTGTACTTCTTCCTCCTTGTGATTACAGAGTGCATACATTTCTCAGGCATCTGCAATTACTTCTAATTTTTTTAAAGTAGAATTCTAAATATAGGAAAGATTCATTGTTATTTGTTATTTTCTACTTAGTATTTATTGCTATAGTTTTGCATAAGTAACATGTAATATAAACACAAAACCTGAAGACTGGATTTTTGTTTATAAATAACAGTAACTGCAGTATATTAATAAAATATTTTCCATTTAAGTTTTGTGTTAGAAAGTGAATAAAAGTGGAGTAGAAACTTGAAAAATTGTCATTAGTTTAGTAAATTATTTACATTGGCTGCTTCCTTATACAGTTTAGTGATATAACACTTAGGACCACAATTTTTTGTTCAGAGGACTCTCTTTTCTCCTCAATTTTGTAAATATATATGTATATATATGGTTAAGTCAAAAACTTTCTTGTCTATTGTTATAAATTGCTTCATTTATGTAAGCATTTAATAGTGATATTTTTACAGTCAAGGAAGGTGAGTGGTGGTAGCACATATTTAAACTTGTAAATGTTATAAAAACATGTCTCATTTTATTAGACAGATGCCTTACCAACACTTCATCATTCATGAAGTTGTTGAAGAGAACATAGTATGCATTTTCAGCCACATGCATTTGCAAGTATAGCATCTGGTAATTTTATCACTGTATGTTAAGAAGGCTCATAACCCACCCTTTTCCAAGACTTGCATTGGGTCACTTAAACTGTGTGCAGCTTCCCCAGCATGGGAGCATCTGAGAACCATTCTTCTCCCTCTTCCTGTTAATTTCAGTGGACTTTGGGTCAGATTCTCTTTTGTTTGTTGTAAGATGTTCCAAGTCAAACGTATTAACAGTGAAGGAAGCAGTTCTTCATTTGAGTCACATTTTCTATTTCCCTCCTTGAAAAATTAACTTTTCTGCTGCCTTGTGTTGCTTTTCTTCATGCCCCTGACATGTGCTTCTTAGTAGGTAAATGACAATTCCTAAAAGTTTTTGCAGCATATCATGAATGACAAATTCCCCTTGCGGAATTAGTGGGAGGCATCATTGTGCAGGTAGTGTTGAAGTCCTCTAAAAGTAGAAAAGGAAGGAACAGAACAGCTGACACACAATAAAGAACATGTTGCTTTCCTTGATCCCATTTATGTGCTGGCATAAACTTGATTGAGACAGTTTAGAAGAGGATGTTGGAGGGAATGAACAGTGAAGTCTGAATGTCTGACATGGATCTGATAAAGCCTCCGACAAGGTAGAAGAAATTAGCTCTTCAGAGCATCCGAGAGCTTGTAAAGAGAGACTGCTGAGGTGTGGCTGATGGACCAGAGACAATGACACAAGAAAAATAAGATCCTGACCTAACATCTTTAGTGAACAACATCTGGACATGAGAAACAGCATGTGGACCCCCCCCACAGCAGTATGTGAGGTCTGTCTTAACTGCAGTGTTATTTGTAGCAGATGTAGATTGAATTTAAGGTAGCCTGTAGGAGCTGAAAATAAAGTCACATACTGGGTGATTAATGGCATTGTATCTCACTATCTGTATTTCAGGTTTTATGGTAAGCTAGAATAGATTTTCCTCCTTGCTGTAAACACTTCCTTACTGCCCTTTGAATCAGTTGGAGAATGGACGTAAAGCGTTGCCTCTTCTAGCATCTCTGACCAGTGACTGGGACAGGGCTGGCCTGCAATAAGTAGAGTCATCTGCTCACCTCTTTAGCTCACTAGGAGTTTCTTCTGTTCTTTCTCTGTAACTTTCTTCTGAGTTTTCAGACCATCATTTGGAAAGAAAACAAGATTCATTCAGAATTTAGGAGATGATCAAACTTCGTTATTCTTGTATTTTCTTTGATTTTTCCTACTCTTACAATGCTTTAGAAATTCTTCCTTTGTCCACTCATTAGCTTGCCTTAAGGAGACTAGATTTAATTTTATTCATCATTACCAAACTCATTTTAAGTCACTGTTTTGCAGAATGGCTGAGCCAGCAGAACCCTATTCAGGCAACTGTGTGCTCTCACTGCACAAATAATAAAAATAAATGTTAAATATTTCTATTTCTGCCTTGCTGGGTTTATTTCTGACAGGTAGTGATGTGTGTTACCTACCTCCACACACAGTATAATAACATCCCTGGAAATAATTTTATGGCCCCATATCAAGCAATATAAGACCTGCTGGAAACAGACTACTTAGCAAAGCAGACTGGTGCCTTGATCCAGAATGGTAATTCTGCAAGAGTGAATTTGTTCCAGAAATCCAGCATTTTGTAATGGATTTTTTTTTCTTTAATACTTTCAGCTGCAGTAATGGGACTCAGTGGTAGCAGTTCTTCAAAACATGAAAAACTTAACTGTACAGGGTAACCACTGAGTACCACTTCTTTTCTTACTTAGACACAGAGGGATGGAAACTGGACATCTCAGATGTAACCAGCCTTGAATGAGAGTCCAGAAATCAATACGGCAAACATTCAAAAGGTGATCACTAGCAGTAGTAGGACCTACTAGAGTGATTTCTGCAGTGATCCTTCTGTATTGTATTCCAGCTTGGCCTGGTTTATTTAACTGTGTTCCAAGTTATATATACCAGGATTAATTTATCTGGGCAACATTTCTTCATGCCTTTCTTAACGGAGTTTAAGAGTCGGGAGAATGTGTCATCACACTAAAAATCTTGTCAATAGGGTTTAAATTTCTTCTGAGTTTTTTGATAGCTGCAGTTTTTGGGAAGACTTTTAACATTTTTATATTCTCTTTGCCACACATTGCTGATGTGAATGAACAACTGCATCACATGAGTATGAAAGTTTTAGAAGAAGGGAAAGTTTCCCATACTGTTTAGAATCTTTTCCTATTATTCCTGCAGTACTACTAGAAGATAGGTTTTGGGTTGTTTGTTTTTCTTTCAATCTGTTCAAAGTATCCCCAAAAGATGATAGCTAGCTGCCTTCTCCCACTATATGAAATTTCCATTTAGTTTTCCAAAGTTTCTATCACATGTTGCAGCACCAGAAACATAAAAATGATCTGTCACACTAGCTCTTTCTGATGCCAGGGTAGCTTTAGCTCATCACAGAGAACAAATGTCAAACTGTAAGGCTCATTAAACATGAAGACAATAGCTTCTGTAGGTACCTAAATATAAAGCACATGGAATTTTTATATAGAATATTGCTGCCATGTCACTATGCCAACCAGAAATTTGCTTTGTTATCTCTTTAGCTGAGGATCCATTTTATAATACAAACTAGATGACTGAGGCATCAAAGCTCATGCACAATTTTTCACATTCAGTTTAAAAATGAATTTAATACAGAAGTGAAATGTAGACCTTGGAAAATCCATGTTTTTTTCAGAGGCATGGAAGAGAGCAGACTCAAGCTTCCCTCACAATTTCAGGAAACCAGTGTCCCAAGGAAAGCATGACAGTGTCTCTTAGATTGCAGATTCTCTTGTGAAGATTTTCACTTTCTGTAGCTGGGTAAATTGTCTACCACAATGCTCCAGACTGGTTATCATCTCAGTGCTACCATAGTGTCAGCTGTAAATAACAATAATCATCCAACAACTCCACTATGCCAGCATTTTCCTACTAATTTGATTTACCCTCAGTAAGTCAGGATCCAATGCAGAAGTAACGCTCCTCAGAGCCAAAGCTGAGGAGTATTTATTAATCAGGTGCCAGGCAGGGTAGCTCAGATTTTTTCCCTTAGGAAAGAGATCTGTTACCACACATGCATGTTGTGGATTTCCATCCAGTAAGAAATACAAATATACATTACAGTATTCAAGGGGATTATAGGAACATCTGACCCTGGAATACTATATACAGATTACTTAGTTGACTATTCGTATATTAAAATTATATTGACTTATCTAAGCCCATTGTACTACTTGCAGCTCCTCAAAATTCTGCCAGATATTTAAATAATCACACTCCTTATCAGAAGCATATTTATTTTTAAATTAATATACACATAAAAATAATTTGGACACATTTCCTTTAAAGAAAATCTCTGTCTTACTTTAAGAACTCAAGAGTTTTGGTTGAAAATCTCTTGTCTTACTGATCCGTTTATTGTCTGAACTGACAACTTACATATGGGAGCAAAAACTGAAACTACTTCTACAATTTTAGCTGACTTTGTTCAACCATTCAAACAACACCTGTTGAGAGCTACTAATCTAAAAAATAATAATAATAATAAAAAAATATGTGTATATATATATGTATGTATGATTTCCTTCTTCAAATTATTTTAAAATCCAAATTCTGTTTATCATATTTTTTAGTAAAATTTGAAGAAAACACATCTTGTATAGAAAATGCATACTCCATGTCTGGCATGACAGCAGCAACGCCAGTCTACGCAGAACATTTGCTGAATAAGTTATCTTTGAACTCCCTCTGGTGGTGTTACGGTTTTGTAGGCAGAAAAAAATGTTTTAAAAGCACTTGGGAAGCCTCAAATCACAGTTTTAGCGATGAGTTGATAGGTTGTGATATTTTCTCACCCTTCCTAAAAACGGCTATGAAGGAAGATGGAGAAAATGGAAAATACACCAAAATAATGCAGAGGTTAATTTCTTTCATTTTGCAATGTAGAAGAATAAAGTGGTGGTTTTCTCTCACTTGAGACACAAACACATTAAGTTACCTTGGGTTGCAATCATGCTTCGCAATGTTGAGGTAGGACAGTTATAAAACTTTCTCTCTTGCCCACAATGGAAATTTGAAACTGAAAGAGGCTGAACAAGTCTAAGGGCCTAGGGACACTAGAATAGCCTGGTCTGTGAGATCCTTACTTGTACCAGTGAGCAATTAACCCTCAGACAGGGTGAATTAAGGAGTAACTTCCTTGGCATGAATGGCTGCTCATGTAAGCAGCTGCTTACCAGAATGAGAAAAAAAGAATCATAATCTGCTGCTTAATTAAACAGAAAATTTGTCTACATTGCACATGTGAACAAACAGGGAGGGTTGCAAAATGGATGTTCTGCTATGTTAGACAACAACATCAATATTAGACCAAATGTTGGTCTGTAAAATTCAACTCTGTAAACTTTTGCTTCATGTGCTGTCTGCACTGGGGGAATATCAGATACTTTTTGTTGTTTGATTAATTAGCAGTTAATTAAATTATATTTTCATTCTAAGAGACTGTGTTTTGTTCTTCTGAATTATTTATACAGTTGAAATTGCTGGGGGCCCATAGGAATTTTCTCAGGAGAAGACATTTTTCTGTATTTCCAGGCTTGGGAAAGGCCAGAATTTCTGAACTCATTGGGAACTGCATCTGCTCAAACAGAAATAGGTCAAATCAGTGTGTTCTTTACTCAAGAAGAAGTCTCTATGGTAAAAAATCATTGTAAAACTATTGGACCTAAAAATAAGGTATTGATTTCCTTAAGAAATGCAAATACCTAATTTAACTAAGCAGAAGGAATCTGTGGAATATTTTGCTCTGAAATGTTTTATTAGAAAAAAAATATTTGTTGATTAAATGTAACAGAAACTGGAAACATTCTTACAAGAGAAAGAAAATAAATAAATTTTTAGAGGCTTCTTAGAATTAGGAAAATATTTTAAATAGGTTTAGTTTAGCTTGCAGGGTAAATCTAAAAAAAACTTATTTAATGAAATAAAATGCTCCTTACTGAGGATGGGCTTTTTCTTGCCAGATATGCTCAACAAGGAGCACCTGCAGGAACCACTCAGATATACTAGAAGGATCAGAAAGCTGCTCAAATCACAGTCACATGCATGGAGAGTGTTTTTAAGACTTGACCTTGTTATACTAGTGACAGGCAGCCTGAACAGCAAGTTAGGAAGGAATCATATGACCTTTCATGACCTATTGAGCACTATAAAGTTATATATTATAAAGAAAATGCTCTAAGATTTTTTCCTCAGATTGTTAGCTACTACTCAGAAGC
>NW_009970725.1:1152596-1157051 GCF_000747805.2 Chaetura pelagica
AGGAATGAGGGAGCAGATCCTGGATTTCCTAGAACCTGGATTGTGAAGTTTCATGATGCTATAGGGATGTGTGCATGTCAACCACTCAGGCCACAGAAGTGCTTCTGAAGTAAATCTGCTCATTCCCCCTTAACACCCTTTGGTCCATTCCGCAGAGCAGCCTACAAACATGCCAGCTGAAGTCCACTTGGATTAAATTAAAGCAGCACATGCAATCTGGGAACACAGCTAATATGTTGCAACTACTAATGCATCTGTGCAGTCAGAGTTCAGCTAGTTCATGGTAGAAACTCCTGAAAAACACACAGCATTTAGTCTAGGCTCTTAACATCAGCAAAGATCAGGAACTTATGGATGCCAAATGTTCTCACATGCTGATCACACATATGCCATCACTTACTTACATTGCACATATCTTCTTTTCTTTTTTACTTTTACTTTTCATGGTTTAAAATAGGTTATATTTTCCTGCTGGTCAGCTTTAGATGTTTTTACCCGATTATGGCCTGTACTGGTTAGCTTTTTTTCTCAATTTCTATGTGTGGGCTGCCTGTTCAATAACACCTTGAGTATCTCCACTTTACAGGGCCCTGTCCATTAATGGAGTGTCTGGGCTCTGTGCTTGAGGCTGTCAGTGGAGCAGCCTTTTTTGCCATCCTTGGTGCTTCTGCTGCATCAGAGCCCCTTCTGGACTTTGCCTGTCCCTCCTCTCTGCAGAGCAAAGCACCTGGTATTATACAGGTGTATCCTCTTGGTACTCTAACTAGCCACACTTCTGAGAATACAGCCCTGTCTACTCCTTTTATCTCGCTCCTCCCCCAAAAAATCAACAAAAATTGGCTGCATACCTTCAGGCCAATAGTTTAAAATACTGGGTTTAGCCCCAGTCAGGGTAGTACAAAAAGAGGGTGGGAATGAGGCACAAGTAACTTCTGTGGGACTGGCTCTACTTTGCTCAGATACCTGCAGCTGTCTCCCACGTGCACAGGCAAAGTGGACTGGAGCAGAATGATTTGCTCCACAGCACCCAGAGGCCAACTAAAACCATGGGGCACAGATGTGGCTGCCTGTAGGCACTGCAGTGGGGGACAAGTCTTGGGCAGCTGTGTGTGTGGCTGTGAGCCTCAACATGGGGATCAGTTACTTGTCATCAGGGTCTCCATCCAGAGAAGGTTTAGTGTTTCATTCCTCACCTGCCTGACCTACTAACCATATGCGATCACTTGGGTTATGAAAAGGATGAATTGTGCATCCAAAGGAAACTCCATCAGGAGGGAATCATGGGACTTCCTGTATCTCCTCCATGCTGTGATAATGATGGACTTCAACATAACCCTGGGAAGGTAGTCTTTATTTAGAGGGTAATTCAGAGTTCTTAATTATTCTGTTTGTTATGTTTGTTTTAAAACACATGGTGTAAAATCTATCTCACTTCAGTTTTACTTGGTTTTGCTTCTTAAATGAGTTTGAATTCTATGGGCTTATAGTGTATTTGATAAAATTTTCCATCTCTTTAATCAGAAGTGCAAACTTTTGTAGTGTTGCCAGCAGTACTGACCACATACATTCATGTTAATTACTTGTAATATAAGGAATAAGAAACGCAGCTGTCCAAACATAATCAAAACTCCTTAAAGATAAGAGTTATTCCCAGCCATCAAAGCTGAAATACAAATATCAGTGCTTTGTTATTTTCTTTATTGGAGGGGTTAACTTATGGAATTATTTTTCTCCAAGTTGGTGTCAGCTGGGGCAGGTTTAAAGCAGAGACATTTTGAAGACCCACTTCTAACATAGTAATGTATGTCAGTCCTTCCAGTGGAGAAAGGGAAGAGGTAATTGTAATCTTTTGGAACTCTTGGTTCTGTGATTACTGTTTTCCTGGAAATCTGGTTACCTGACTCTCCCTCATACAAATACTTACCTGGTTTCAGATCTCAGGGTGTCAATAATTATGTGTATTTAACTCTTCCTGTTTCTGTACCACAGTCGTTAGTGATACTATTGGGAAGGTGCTTCACATGTACTTTGTGATTTGGAGTTTAAGAATGAAGAGTTTCACGTTTTTCCCCTTGAGGTTTTTTCAGATACTAAACAATAATAAAATTGGTTGAAATGGTAGCCATAGTGATGAGATGGTGTTACAGGCCTGTGAATAAGCAAGCAGATACTTGGTTAGTGTCAAATACACCTTTGCTCCGAGACAGGTTATAAAAAGCTGTTTATTGCCACATTGCTCATTGTCATTAAACCTACTAAGCTGAGTTTATACTTACAAGCAATATTTATCAATTTGGCATTTATTCATAAATGCAGTTTATTCACTGGCTTTTTAACACTTCTATCCAGCTTTTACTTGGATATTTTCATGCTTCCTATATGCCTGGTAACAGAAGCAATCAATTAAAAAACTTCCATGTGATTTAAATAGGGGAAAATGATCAGCAATGTGCCTAACAGAGTAAATCTTTAAAATAAAATACCTATCTCTTAACTCAACTTGACTCTTCATTAAAGAATTTTTAGCTGCTGGGACTCAAAATATCACCATAAAACTTCTTTTGACAGCAAATAAAACCTTTTTTTCCCTTTGAGGAAATACTTGTCTTTCTCCTCAGGAAAATGTTCTGAATCAAATATTCTAGCCAGGGCAAACTAAGAACAGTTTTGTCTCTAACCTGCCAGGCATGGGAAGTAACTTGATGGTCACTCATTAGCTGCTCAGAGATGTTTCATAGTGCTGCACAGCATCATTTCCCATCCTGTTAATACGGACGTGCTATCTGTTGCAGTGTCTATTGGCTGAAAACAAGATGCTGAAATGCTAAAGGATTTGCCTCTAAGTATGCCAGCAGGGAACCAGTAACAAGTGAGACTTTTTCTTTAAAATTCCAGGATTCATGGCTAAGTGGGCACATCTTAAGCTATCAGTAAAACCACCTTGTTTCTTGTTTTGCAAGATTAAGCGTACAGCCTTCTTAAAATACCTGCTTGTATCATCTTTCTTGCATTGTAAAGGAAGAGAAAATAAAACTGATACTGACAGCAGTATCAGTCTTTACAAGAAAAGAGTATGAAAATCAATAAATCTACCTTGCCAGCCTTGTAAACTGTTGCAGCTTTACCTTGCTGGAACCAAGATGATGTGACTGACTACTTCTGGGGTTGTGCATCAGAGACTCAGAAAGCATTTTATAGACCTCATTTTGCAGAGCATGTAGCACTGTTTCTGAGAGTGTTTCAGTTATTGTGAACCTCTGTGCCTCCTTTTCCTGGGAATAGTTTTGGTTCAGACTCCACAGCTTCTGCTTTCCTACTTAGCCACTGAAAGAACAAATCAGGTGTCTGTTAGGGCATTATGTAGGGAATGAATAAACTAATAATTATAATGTTGTCTGATTTCAGGTCTTGTGGCTTTAAGTTTTGGGGTTTTTTTTGCATCTACTGCCTGTTATGGAGATAAATACTAACTTGATTGTTATTCTTGACTTTGTCCATGAAGTTTGGAAACAGGTCTGGCAGGAGTCAGCTAAGGCTTGCTGGTTTTAATTGTTACTTCCTATAGTCCATAAACCATACATACATTATTTCTGATGACTCCACAAGTAGTCCAGCAGGTACCAGGTTACACCTGGGTTACCTCTGGGTTTGACTTATCCCTTTACCAAACAGGTAATTTAACTCTCCATTCCCTGTGGGACAAGGACACAGCTGGCTATGGGGAAAGCCATCTGCCCTTCATCAAAAGTATCTTGAAACTACCAATAAGCCTCCTAAATAACGTGTTTCTTGTCATATAGGAGGATGGCATAGGAGCTCATACAACTTGAAGAAGTAACATGTTGTTTCAAGGTTCTCAGAATGGTAACTCTGCCTTTAGGAGGCAAGCCAGTTTAGGAGGTTTGCAGCTTCTCTCTTCTGTTCCTGTCCAGTTTTGCAGCTGTGGCTGTTGGTCATCTTTTGGTTTTCAAGTGAGTTTACAGTGAGGTCCCACAGGCTCCCACTGCTGAACTACATCTTCTTTAAAGGTCATACAGCTAACTTTGGCCTTTGCAATTGTGGTGTGCAACTACACGCTAAGGAGAACCACTCATGACACTTTATGTTTAGCTCATTGTATTAAAAATGGTGTAGGAGTAGAGGGACACTAATACTTCATATCGAAATAAGTACATTTGCAGGAAAATTATTTTATTCTTGGACAATTTTATGTAAGGTATAGTGCAAATTGTGAATATATTTTGAATATATTTTAAATACATAGTCACCAGATTTAAACAGAAAAAGTCAGTGAGGCTTTTTGGGGCTGATGATGGGGAAAAAAAAAAAAAGCTTATTTGTTTTCTGCTGGGTGGAAGGGCAAATACTCTTTCCTGGATATACTGATGAAGCCACATGGTGTTTGTTGTGGTTTGTTGTTTTTATTTTCTTTACAGTATTTGTTGAGTCCAAGCT
>NW_009970725.1:1157095-1157436 GCF_000747805.2 Chaetura pelagica
TCCCATTGCTTTCCTTCTATGAAGTGTTCCAATAAAATACTTCCAAGCTATTTTAGCCTGTGAACTACCAACATCTGGTACCTTGTGAAGAGAACTGCTTTGTTCCCTTTCCAGAGGCAAAGACAGTCATCTGTGCTGGGGCCTGGCCAGCTCTAATCTTGGGGCTGCTGCTTATCCTTCATCTCCCATAACCATGATGTGTTTATCACCATATTCAGGCTACTAAAAGCATCACCAGAATGAAGAACATTGTCAGCATGCACGTGCTGTTTGAATTCTTACAAAACATGATGAACATGCTTGTGTACTTCCAAGGCAAGACACTGGCAATGTATAGACAG